>NW_026860004.1:0-38067 GCF_026571515.1 Ruditapes philippinarum
AATAAAAACAGAAAATAAAACAAATGTTTTCTGAATGGGAGAAAGTTACAGCTTAGATATTTGACTTGAAATGTTGTTTGGTGGACCTGTATCAAGATTGTTATGAATTAAACCCATTGGTCAAAATTTTGCCTTGCCCAAGGGGACAGTCAGACCTACTTTCTTGTCCTTTGATGTACAGCAATGAAATTTTGACCATGTGCACAGTTTTAGTTGTAAAATTGAGCTTTTATATCAAGTGACCTAGATTTTGATTATAAGACCTACTTTCTTGTCCTTTGATGTACAGCTATAAAATTTGAACCATGTGCACAGATTAAGATGTAAAGTGAACTTTGATATTAGCTGACCTAGATTTTGACAAAGTGTCTTACTGTGTTGTCCTTTGATGTAGTCATGAAATTTAGGCTGTCGTCTGCTTATCTTTCTGCAAGGGAATGCTAGCAGTTTATAGTAATACGTTGGTTTTGCATTGGTACCGGCTCATCCAGACAATATACGAGGTTAATAAAAGACCCGTTCTTCAACAGTATTTGTTCCTACACTTCTATTTAGTGTTGTATTAATGCGGTGGCATAGCATTTTCTCAAATGCAATCTTGTTTTTTGAGTTATTGCCCTTTGTTAACTTTCATACTTTAATTTTGTCCGGGCCATTACTCTTCAACTAAAAAAGCTATGAACTTGAAACTTCATGGGATGATAGATCTCATTAAGAAGAAGTGCAGTGCATAAGAACCGGTACTCTGCACTTCCTAATTTTTGAGTTATTGCCCTTTGTTAATTTTCATACTTAATTTTTGTCCAGGCCATTTCTCCGAAAGTATAAAAGTTATTGACTTGAAACTTCATAGGATGATAGATCTCATTAAGAGAAAGTGCAGTGCATAAGAACTGATACTCTGCATTTCTTATTTTTTGAGTAATTGCCCTTTGTTGATTTTCTTACTTTATTTTTGTCCTGGTCATTTCTCCTCAAGTATGAAAGCTATGGACTTGAAACATCATTGAATGATAGATCTTATTGATAAGAAGTGCAGTGCACAGAAACTGCTGCTCTGCACTTATATTTTTTTAGTTATTGCCCTTTGTTTTTTCTCATATTTCATTTTTGTCCTGGCCATTTTTCCTAAACTACATTGTTCACAAGGCGACACATCAGACTCGCAGAGTTTTAGTTTGGTAGGAAGATAACTTTTAAGTTCTTTTTCTTTTCATTTAGTTAGGGTCAGTGGGTCAAGGTTGAGAGTGCTAAAATAGATTTCTATACATTTGTTTATGCAGCCTCTATTATTGACTGATGTTTTTCATATTTAGTTGACAGATAACTTGCATGGTCTTCTTCCTTCGGATTGAGATAAAAGTCAGTGGGTCATGGTCAAGTGTGCAAAAAAAAAATGATTTCTTCACATTTGCTTATGCAAACCTTTAATTATTGACTGATATGTTTCATATTAGGAATGAACATACATTGGATGGTCCAGTGTCGGCCACCTGTGCTAACAATAGATTTTTACATTTAACCTCATTTTACCTGAGGTTGTCATTAAAGTTTGTTTGGAGTTTGAGGTCACTGGGTTCAAGATTTAGGTCTTGTATTATATATGATTGATAAACTTCTATAAGTAAGTTTAATATTTTTCAACTTCATCAAATAGCAATGACATGCCAACTTACATTTTTCACAATAACAAAAAGTCTAGTTCTGGCTTCCATAACTTTATATGTCGCTTTTATTTTGACGTTGCGACAGTAAAGCAAAACTATAAAACCTGTTCGCTGAAGTATCTTTAGCTACAAAAAGTCATGACTCTGTCAAGTTATATAGCTGTGTTTACATTGTTTTTATTTAGCATTTTTTTTTCCATTACTGAGTGAATGGGTAAACTTTTTTAGAAAATTTGTTTCTGACAGAAATCTGGGTGGGGGCATTTTTGTTTACCAAACACATTGATGTAAATATTGAAAATAAAATATTTCTACAATTTTCTTTTTGCCATGCACTGACACCATTAATGTGTGATAATTAGCCAAGCCAACATATAAAAAAGATAAATTTGCAGACATTTCTGTCCTAAAAAAATACAATAAAATAAAATTGCTTTATACAATGAAATCAAATTGTTTTGGGAATTATAAATTATGGAAATGAACTTGATTTTTCAGGATGTCTTTGGAATGTAGAACGGCAACTTGTCCCATTAGTAACTATGATTCCAGATAAGGTATTTTAATATTGTTTTTATTGTAATTATTATTAGATATTGAAATGATGTCTTTCCATCCATCCATCCATCCATCCATCCATCTGTCTGTCCATCTGTCTGTAACAATATCTTGCAATCTATTTATCCAATCTTTTTGACACTTGACACTCTCATTTAACAAATCTCGAAGAGAATTCACATTTTCATTACTTGTTCTTGGTTGACCAGATTTCGGAGCATTAGCAACTGATCCTAACTGTTCAAAGCTTGCTCACAATTTTGTAAATGTTCTTTCTGCTCACAGTTTAGTTTCATAGTATTATTTCACCACAAAAATGTGCTGATCTAAGTGCCAAACATGCCAGTTTGAAGAATATGTTATTTTGGAAATGACGTCATGACCTCGAAACATTACAAATTTTTAGTAGCCGTTTTTACTAAACTTCATAGTTTACCCTTTAAAATGGTGTATTGTTCATTTAAATAGTCAAATATAAAGCAAAATTATTATGATTTCAGAATTTCCCTTTCTTTTGGGACACCCTGTATATAAGAGTCTTTAAAAACATATGATGTGAAAACATTAGAAAATAAAGTATTATTGAGGGTCTAATGCAGCGATTTAAGTCTTTGCATGCTGGTGACAATTGATTCTACACATGGGCCCAGTGTAGACCAAGATTAACCAGCACATCCATGCTTCTGAACATGGTCTCCACTTCAGTACTTATTATCCCCCGCCGAAAAATTTCGGCGGAGGATATAGAAATAGTCTCCGTCCGTCCGTCTGTCCTTCCGTCCTTCCGTCCGTCTGTCCTTCCGTCCGACATTTTTGTCCGGAGCATATCTCTAAAAGTATTTGAGTTATCAACTTGAAACTTCATAGGTGGATAGACCTCATTGAGGAGGAGTGCAGTGCACAAGAATGATAACTCTACCTTGCATGATTTTTGAGTTATTGCCCTTTGTTATTTTTCAAAATTGATTTTTGTCCAGAGCATAACTCCAAAAGCCTATGAGATATTAACATGAAACTTCATAGGTGCATAGATCTCACTCAGGAGGTGTTCAGTGCACAAGAATGATAACTCTACCTTTCATAATTTTTGAGTTATTGCCCTTTGTTATTTTTCATACCTAATTTTTCACCTGAGTGGAGCATAACTCAAAAAGTGTTTGAGATATCAACATGAAATGTCATAGGTGGATAGATCTTATTGAGGAGGAATGTTGTGCGCAAGAATGATAACTCTTCCCTATACAATTTTTGAGTTATTGCCCTTTTTTTTTCATGCTATTTTGTCCAGAGCTTATCTCAAAAAGTATTTGAGGTATCAACTTGAAACTTCAAATGTGGATGGATCTCATTGAGGAGGAGTGCAGTGCTTAAGAATGATAACACTACCCTGCATTATTTTTGAGTTATAACCCTTTGTTATTTTTCAAAATTAATTTTTGTCCAGAGCATAACTCAAAAGCCTTTGAGATATCAAAATGAAACTTCATAGGTGCATAGATGTCACTCAGGAGGTTTGCCCTGCACAAGAATGATAACTCTACCTTTTATAATTTTTGAGTTATTGCCCTTTGTTCTTTTTCATACCTAATTTTTCAATTCAATTTTTTTCTCAAAAAGTATTTGAGGTATCACTTTGAAACTTTTTTACTGAGGAGGGATGCAGCACACAAGAATGATAACTTACCCTGCATTATTTTTCAGTAATTGCCCTTTGTTATTTTCAGCCATCAGGTTTCAAATCTGTAATCACTATAGCCATCAGATTTCATTACCAAAAGACCTCTTAAAATGGAATTATTCCGCTCTACTACATATACATTCTTCCAATGAGCAAACACATTCGGCGGGGGATGGCCATGTTGACATGGCTCTTGTTTTGAAATTTGCTCTGAAAGTGATCAATGGGTTTTTCCAGTTTGAAAAGCAGACATTAAAGATATACAGCAGAGATGTTTAGTTATTGGTGATATTCAAGATTTGAGAAAAGTTAGTTTCCATTTTAGCTCACCTGTCACTGAGCTTTTGTGATCGCTTTTTTTCAGGGGTCTGGCCGTTTACTTTAAATGACATCACCTCATTAACTGCTGAGCCAATTTCATCCAAACTTCACAGGAATGTTCCTTTGGTGGTCATCTTTAAAAATTATTCAAAGAATTTAATTCCATGCAGAAGTCTGGTTGCCATGGCAACCAAAAGAAAAAACCAGATTTGTCCAAATAAAAGCCCCAAGGTAAAATTGGCTCAGCCCCACAGGTTTTATTTTCCTGACATGTCTATAGTAAAAACAAAAAAAATCTTCTTTAAAAAAAAATACCAAAGAGCAAGAGCTTAGATATTAAGCATGAAAGATCTTCAAATGGATGTCTACAAAGTTTGTTAAAATAAAAGCTCTAGGGTCAAAATAAGCCTTGCCCCAGGGGGTCATTGATTTTCCTTATATTTACATGTATATAGTTAAAATCCAAATGAGCTAGCGCTTAGATATTTTGTATAAAACATCTTCTAGTGGATGTCTTTCAAGTTTGTTCAAATCAAAGCCTTAGGGTAAAAATTGGCCCAGCCCCAGGGGTCATTGATTTCCATACTGTATATCCTGTATTTTTCGCGATGTTTTGATTTTTGCTATTTCTTCTAGGGTGAAAGGGGCTCCACTTAAACTTTTTGACCTTTTTCTTAGGTGAGCCCTATAGTTTCATATTATACCATTATATTTATATTTTCTTTGGCAGTGTCGCTTGATTAAGTTCCTTCTTCAAAGACAGAACAGTAAAAGTGTTATCCTAGATGTATGTAGACAGATGCTGTTACCAGGGCAGCAAGCTAGGCTACCTGTGATATCCCGTGTTGTAGATATGCTGAATCAGGTCTACAAAACTTATTTGGAGGCAGAGATGCTGGCCCTGGTAAGTATATATTCAAAATACCACTAGATCATCAGTATTCATTTATTGTGTTGTAGATATGCTAAATCAGGTCTACAAAACTTATTTGGAGGCAGAATGCTGGCCCTGGTAAGTGTATATATTCAGATTACCACTAGATCATCCGTATTGATTTATTGTTTTGTAGATATGCTAAATCAGGTCCACAACAATCACATGAAGGCAGAAATGTTGGCCCTGGTCAGTGCATATCTAAACGAAAACCCTTATTTCATAATTATGAAACTTAGGGATCTGCTGGGAATAATAAAAAAAATGTAACCTAAAACTGCATAAAATCAAAATTAGGAGCAAAAAAAATTACAGGCCAGTGAAACTGCTAGGAAGTCATTTTAATGTTTTTTTTTGTTGTTGTTCTGTCTTTTAAATGCTTTAACCTTTTTATTTACAGGCCAGTTAAACTGTAAGCCATTTTAATGTGTTTTCTTTTGTCATTCAGCCCTTTTAAATGTTATACCATTTTAATTGACAGGCCAGTGAAACTGCTAGTCAACCAGATGTATACAGGAGGGTAATCATTGATCAATCAGACATGTACACCTGTGTTTTCTCTGTACTAGAAGATAATGTTGTAAGTTCTTTTTATTACAAATTGGAAATTGGTTTAAGTTTTGGCTTGTATGTGCTACTGTATATAGGGAAGTTGATTCATGGTTTTGATTTTCTTCCATATCCGCTTTTTAAAAAATCTTTTGATTTCAAAAACCACTATTTGTGTAACAATTATTGTGTTATTCATAAAAAGTTTTTAAGTTTTACACAAAATTCATTTTGCAGTATAAATGTTGTAAATATTAGAAAATAAGTATCCCAATACAAGAACAATATAAGTATGTTAAGAAATAAAATGGTTTCATTTTTTAGCTCACCTGTCACAAAGTGACAGGGTGAGCTTTTGTGATCGCTTTTCGTCCGGCGTCCGTCCGTCCGTCGTCCGGCCGTCCGTTCGTCCGTAAACTTTTACTTTAAATGACATCTCCTCATAAGCCACTAAGCCAATTTCATCCAAACTTCACAGGAATGTTCCTTTGGTGGTCACCTTTAAAAATTGTTCAAAGAATTTAATTTCATGCAGAACTCTGGTTGCCATGGCAACTGAAAGAAAAAACTTTAAATATCTTCTTTTAAAAAAACCATAAGAGCTAGAGCTTAGATATTTGGCATGAAACATCTTCTAGTGAGTGTCTACCAAGTTTGTTCAAATAAAAGCCCTGGGGTCAAAATTGGCCCCGCCCCGGGGGGGTCATTGATTTTCCCTATATGCATATAGTAAAAAATTAAAAAATCTTCTTTTAAAGAACCCAAAGAGCTAGAGCTAAGATATTTAGCATGAAACATGTTCTAATGGGTGTCTACCAAGTTTGTTCAAATAAAAGCCCTGGGGTCAAAATTGGCCCCGCCCCGGGGGGGTCATTGATTTTCCCTATATGCATATAGTAAAAACTTAAAAAATCTTCTTTTAAAGAACTCAAAGAGCTATGGCTAAGATATTGAGCATCAAACATGTTCTAATAGGTGTCTACCAAGTTTGTTCAAATAAAAGCCCTGGGGTCAAAATTGGCCCGGTCCCAGGGGTCATTGATTTTCCCTATGTGCATATAGTAAAAACTTAAAAAATCTTCTTTTAAAGAACCAAAAGAGTTAGAGCTAAGATATTTAGCATGAAACATGTTCTAATATGTGTCTACCAAGTTTGTTCAAATAAAAGCCCTGGGATCAAAATTGGCCCCGCCCCGGGGGGTCATTGATTTTCCCTATATGCATATAGTAAAAACTTAAAAAATCTTCTTTTAAAGAACTCAAAGAGCTATGGCTAAGATATTTAGCATCAAACATGTTCTAATGGGTGTCTTCCAAGTTTGTTCAAATAAAAGCCCTGGGGTCAAAATTGGCCCCGCCCCGGGGGGGTCATTGATTTTCCCTTTATGCATATAGTAAAAACTTAAAAAAATCTTCTTTTAAAGAACTCAAAGAGCTATGGCTAAGATATTGAGCATCAAAACATGTTCTAATAGGTGTCTACCAAGTTTGTTCAAATAAAAGCCCTGGGGTCAAAATTGGGGCCGGTCCCAGGGTCATTGATTTTCCCTATGTGCATATAGTAAAAACTTAAAAATTTCTTTTAAAGAACCAAAAGAGTTAGAGCTAAGATATTTAGCATGAAACATGTTCTAATATGTGTCTACCAAGTTTGTTCAAATAAAAGCCCTGGGATCAAAATTGGCCCCGCCCCGGGGGGTCATTGATTTTCCCTATATGCATATAGTAAAATCTTAAAAAATCTTCTTTTAAAGAACTCAAAGAGCTATGGCTAAGATATTAAGCATCAAACATGTTCTAATAGGTGTCTACCAAGTTTGTTCAAATAAAAGCCCTGGGGTCAAAATTGGCACCGCCCCGGGGGTCATTGATTTTCCTTATATGTGTATAGCAAAAACTTAAAAAATCTTCTTTGAAAAAACTTAAATAGCTAGAGTTAAAATATTAAGCATGAAACATCTTTTAGTGAGTGTCAACAAAGTTTGTTCAAATAAAAGACCAGGGGTCAAAATTGGCCCCGCTCCGGGGGTCATTGATTTTCTTTATATGTGTATAGCAAAAACTTTAAATCTTCTTTGGAAAAACCCACATAGCTAGAGTTTAGATATTAAGCATGAAACATCTTTTAGTGAGTGTCTACAAAGTTTGTTCAAATAAAAGACCTGGGGTCAAAATTGGCCCCGCCCCGGGGGTCATTGATTTTCTTTATATGTGTATAGCAAAAACTTAAAATCTTCTTTGAAAAAACCCAAATAGCTAGAGTTTAGATATTAAGCATGAACATCTTCTAGTAAGTGTCTACAAAGTTTGTTCAAATAAAAGCCCTGGGGTCAAAACTAGCCCGGCCCCAGGGGTGTCATTGTTTTTAACTATATGTGTATAGTAAAAACTTAAAAAAAATCTTCTTTTAAAAAGCCCAATGAGCTAGAGCTTAGATGTTTAGCATGAAACATCTTCTTATGTGTGTCTACAAAGTTTGTGTAAATAAAAGCCCTTGGGTTAAATTGGCCCTGCAACGTTTGGGGGGGGGGCCTATATACAGGTGAGCGACCTCAGGGCCATCATGGCCCTCTTGTTTAGCTCACCTGAGCATGCTTTTATGATCGATGATTGTCCGTCGTCCGTCGTAGGAAAATCTTGTTAAAACTCTAGTGGCTACTGTTTTGATCCAAATATCCTGTAAATTGGTCTGAAAGTTTGTTTTGATGATTTCTAAGTCAAGTTCCAACATGGGTCATCTCGGATGAAAAACTAGGTCACACTGCCCAAATATGGAAAAACCTTGTTAACACTCTAGTGGTCACATTTTTGACTCAATTATCATCAAACTTGGTCAGGATGCTTGTCTAGGTAATTGATTGGATGAGTTTGAAATCGCATGTGAAACTAGGTCACCGGAGCTAAAAATAGAAAAATCTTGTTATCACTCTAGTCGCTACTGTTTTGATCCAAGTATCCTGGAAATTGGTCTGAAAGTTTGTTTTGATGTTTTCTAGGTCAAGTTTGAATATTGGTCACCTGGGTAAAAAACTAGGTCACACTGCTCAAATATGGATAATCCTTGTTAACACTGTAGTGGTCACATTTTTGACTCACCTGTCATGAAACTTGGTCAGAATGCTTGTCAAGGTAATTGTTCGGATGAGTTTGATGGGTCAGGTGAGCGATCTAGGACCATCATGGCCCTCTTGTTTTTAATTCACAAGGCAATCTTTGACATAAACATCGACTTAGTACACACAGTCACACAAAATGTACAGTTATCACAGCAAATGAAAACCTTAAACATGTATATTTTAATTTCTGTAGTATAAACGCCTTAAGCATATAGCAGTTAGATTGTACAGTTAAAGTTTATCACGCAGGACAGTTTACTGATAATTTCTTTTCATCAAGTCCAGCTAAAGCAAGTGACCTCTTGATCATATCAGTTTGTTTAGAATAGACATTTTGTGGCACGTGTTTGTCAACCATTGTGACGGAAGTTCTTACATTTATTGATATGAGCCGCGTCATGACAAAACCAACATAGTGGGTTTGCGACCAGCATTGATCCAGACCAGCCTGCACCTCCGCACAGTCTGATCAGGATCCATGCTGTTCGCTATCAGTTTTCTCTACTTGTTATAGAAGGTTTGTAAAAGCAAAAATGGATGGATCCGGGATCAGACTGTGCGGATGCGCAGGCTAGTCCGGATCCATGCTGGTTGCAAACGCACTATGTTGGTTTTGTCATGGAGCGGCTCATATTAATTTTAGATATGTATAAATGGCATTAGCGTATTATCAGAACATTATGGTTCAGTATGAAATTTTACAATCAAGTGTCCTGATCTTTTTATTTCAAGAACGCGAAAATTTAGCTTATGCGTTTAAGAAAAATGCTGGAATTCATGAAGCTGTGAATAAGTTACTATCGGTATAAAGGAAAATACAATGCCAGTGAATTTAAAACCCTTTACAGTAGATGTCATGATTCTAGATGTCTTTTGACAAAGGGGATAAAGTCAAATCATAATAGGAAAATTGTAAACATTTTAGAGGTCAGATTTTATTTTAGAAGCTTCAAGATTCATTGCCAGAAACTGTTCACTCTTAGCTTGCTATAATTCAGTTATATTTTTTTGCATTTACTACATTTTGTGAGAGCTTATTCCAAGGTTTTATGGCAGGATATGAGAACTGGCCCGACTTTCACTAACTAAGACAGCTGTGAAAGCCAAACTGAGGAAAATCTCATTCTAAGTTTCTGAGTTGAGAAAAATCTCAGATTTGAGCTGAGATTTTGACTTTGAGAAAGTAAGTGAAAGTCAGGTCTGATATAAGCTATATGTTATACTACACTACAGTGAGGCATTTCTAGTTTTAGGTAATAATCTTTTGTTAAATCAGAAAACTTGAAAAACTTGATAACCTTCAAAATCTTTCATGATTTTATTTTTTGTATTTTATCTCCCCTTAATAACATGAAACAAACAAAAAAAAACAAAACTTGATGTAGCATACCTGATCTTAATCTCTTATGGGTCATATGTGATGTAGCATATCTGCTCTTAATTTCTAATGGGTCATACTTGATGAAGCATACCTGCTCTAAATTTCTAATGGGTCATACTTGATGTAGCATACCTGCTCTAAATTTCTAATGGGTCATACTTGATGTAGCATATCTGCTCTTAATCTCTAATGGGTCATACTTGATGTAGCATACCTGCTCTAAATTTCTAATGGGTCATACTTGATGTAGCATATCTGCTCTTAATCTCTAATGGGTCATACTTGATACAGCATACCTGCTCTTAATCTCTAATGGGTCATACTTGATGTAGCATGTCTGCTCTTAATCTCTAATGGGTCATACTTGATACAGCATATCTGCTCTTAATCTCTAATGGGTCATACTTGATGTAGCATACCTGCTCTAAATTTCTAATGGGTCATACTTGATGAAGCATACCTGATCCTAATCTCTAATGGGACATACTTGATGTAGCATACCTGCTCTTAATCTGTAATGGGTCATACTTGATGTAGCATACCTGCTTTTAATCTTCAATGTGTCATACTTGATATAGCATACCTGATCCTATTCCTAATTGGTCATACTTGATACAGCATACCTGCTCTCAATCTCTAATGGGTCATACTTGATACAGCATACCTGATCTTAATCTCTAATGGATCATACTTGATACAGCATACCTGCTGTTAATCTCTAATGGGTCATACTTGATACAGCTTACCTGCTCTTAATCTCTAATTGGTCATACTTGATGTAGCATACCTGCTCTTAATCTCTAATGGGCCATACTATATACAGCATACCTGCTCTTAATCTCTATTGGGTCATACTATATACAGCATACCTGCTGTCAATCTCTAATGGGTCATACTTGATACAACATACCTGCTCTTAATCTCTAATGGGTAATACTTGATACAGCATACCTGCTCTTAATCTCTAATGGGTCATATTTGATGTGCATGTTTCAAAAATTGTCAAGGATCAATACGGATATACAAGGACTACTACGATTGATTATGGTTACAATACAGAGAGCTGCTGACCAGTAAGGGTAGCTACGGACGATGCAGGAATTAATCCCTGGCTCTTCCGTGGGTGTTTTCTGTGAATATGTGACCGGATTATTAGTAAAATTTTTGAAAGATTGTGTAGTATAATATTACTTTATTGTTATTTTTATCGCAGATATAACCTGTATACAAGGCAGTTATGCAAACATGGCTTTGTAGAGGAAAATTGGTTTCCATTGTGCAAGCAAAATTGTTTAAAAATGGAGGTGACAAAGATATAATCAAAGCTTATGAAAAGATTGTGATATTATGATTATGCATGTACATGTTTTTATTAATTTGATAGTCCTAGTGTTTTTTATCAGTCTAAAACTTAAGCACAATATTTATGCTGTTGAAATGATTTAAAGGGTTTCTTTCATAATGACAAACTTTGAGCTGGAAAGCTTGAATAATGACCCTTACAGCTTTTTTGTCAACACGTTTTGATAATGGTACTTTATCATCAGTTAACCTATGTACTAAATTTTGACTTTTTCAGGAAATACCTTACAAGTTCAAAGTTGCTGTTTTAATTGAATACATACGCTCCTTGAGTCAAAGGGAAATTCCAGTTCAGGTAAGAAAAAAATAATCATAAAACATGGATTTATTTTATGTACTAGAACAGTCAGTGATTCAGTTCAAAAATATTATACATGTTATATATATACAAGTCAAATAGAATCAGTGTATAATTTACTATTTGAGCTGCGCCATGACAAAACGAACATAATGGGTTTGCAACCAGCATGGATCCAGACCAGCCTGCGCCTCCGCGCAGTCTGATCAGGATCCATGCTGTTCGCTATCAGTTTCTCTACTTGTTATACGGTTTGTAAGCTAATAGCATGGATCCTGATCAGACTGTGCGGATGTGCAGGCTGGTCTGGATCCATGCTGGTCGTAAACCTATTATGTTGGTTTTGTTATGACACGGCTCAAATGTACTTATTGGGTAGTATAAATTATATTTGCGTAAGAAAGTTTCATTACCAAAAGCATATGCATATGAGAATTGCAAAGTACAGAAACAAGGAAAGAAAGAAAAGGAACGAACATGATTTCGGGATGTTTGCGGAACACCAGCTTCTGTACTATATCTTTAAAACAATATCCAAATATTAAGGACAGTCAATTGACAAAACCAAACTATGATTCAAAATATTTGTTTCTAATAATTTGACGTTCATTGGAAGTTTTTTATGGCTCTTGATATGTCATCTTTCCGTAACATTTTTGAGCCGCGTCACGACAAAACCAAACATAATGCGTTTTATGCCGACCAGCAATGGATCTAGACCGAGCCTGGCACATCCGCGCAGTCTGATCAGGATCCACTGCTGTTCGCTTACGAACCCTATAACTAGTAGAGAAACTGATAGCGAACAGCAATGGATCCTGATCAGAACTGCGCGGTATGCGCAGGCTGGTCTGGATCCATTGCTTGGTTCGCAAAACGCACTAGGTTGGTTTTGTCATGACGCTCGGCTCATTTATATTCTGAGGAAAGAACTATTCTGCTAAAGAACATTGAAGATTTGTTTTCAGATGCTACTCACATATAGAATTGGATCATTCGTTGTCAAGTTTCTTAAAATGAAAAAAAACAATTGCTCGGAGCCAATAACAGGCGATTTACAATTTATTATATTTTCGTGCGAACATATTCTTGTGGTTTTAAGTACATAATGAAGGAGAAAATAAGTCGCCACGAAACAATTTAAAATATCAATGTCAATAAAGGCCTTGTGCGTAAAGAGAACAACTGTAACGCTAATTTGTTTTTTCTTTTTTTATTTCTAGCTGTGCAAATGTTGATAATGATGTTTGACGTTATGTGCTTACGTTTCAAACTGTGGACTGCCATCACGTAAAGTTTTTTTGATTCGATTTGGAACTGTATGATTCATTTCTTTGACCTGATTTATTGTAACACTATATACTGATCATGTCATGTTTTGGGTTAAAATTTTTACTTTTTTGTTTTAAATTTCTTGATTTTTTAGAGGAAGTGATCTCGATTTGATAGTAAATTATTCCAGATTTATAATTGCTTATGACATCAACAAACATTTGAGACAGTTTCTACCGTGCCATTCTCGTTGATCCAATTCAAATTTAATGATGAGGTCAAAATGCTAGTTTTCTTTTTAAGAGGATTGAAGCTGAATATGAGGACTATTCAGGACCGATTTACAATAAGATGTGCTTACAACCTGTTAGATACTTGATTCTTCTATCTTCAAGGAGGTCATTAGTAAACACTAACGACAAATCTGTGTGGATGGAATCAATGATTCCGAGGGTTAAAATAATACATCACACTGAAGTCTTGACAATGTTTTAGATGCCCGCTGCACTGCACTTGCTTTTAATCATTTTAAATGCAAATAGTGTTGTTGACTGAAATATTATAACTGAATTCGGAAGCAATAAGGCAATGATTAACATGTTATTTTGCGTCCCTACTTTACATTAAATACTTTGATAATTATTTAGTTATGAAGATCCAAGATTGGCAATAAGCAACACTATTCCGACAATAGACAATAAGACAAAAGAATATGTGGACTGCATTAAAAGCAATTTCATAAAAATAAATATAAAATATATATGAAATTAGTATGAGCTTATAGCAATGCATTGTAATATACATATTTTCTTTTCATTGTTGTATTTGATTTTTGTTGTTTTAAGTTTTTTTTGTTTTTGTTTTCATTAATTTATTATTTTTTCATTTTTTTTTCCCCCAAATTATCCAGCAGTACAGTACGTGCATGGTTCTAATCAGGTACCCGTTTGCAACAAATTATAAAAATGCGAAACTGGAAATATTTTACAACATATAACCTTCACATTCTGATCAGGATCCATGCTGTTCGCTTACATACCCTATAACAAGTAGAGAAAATGATAGCAAACAGCATGGATCCTGATCAGACTGCGCGGATGCACACGCTGGTCTTTTAAAGTACATTATGGAAGGGAAAAATTAAGTACGCCACAGAAAAACAATTTAAAATAGATTCAATTTCAATATGTGTCTCTGTGCGTAAGAGAACACAAATTGTAAAAGCTAAATTTGTTTTTCCTTCTTTTTTTAATTCTCAGCAGTGCAAATGTGATAATGATGTTTGACGTATGTGCTTACGTTCAAACTGTGACTGCCATCACTAAAAAGTTTATTTTATTCATTTGAACCTAGTAACTGACTCATTTCTTTGACCTGATTTTATGTAACATTTATACTTGAATCATGTAATGTTTTTGGTTCAAATTTTAACTTTTTTGTTTCAAACATTTCTTGATTTTTAGCTCACCTGAGCATGCTAAGGGTGAGCTTTTAGGTTTGATGATTGTCCGTCGTCCGTCTGTCCGTCCGTCGTCCGTTCACATTTAGTTGTTAACACTCTAGCGGTCACATTTTTGCCTCAATCATCATCAAACTTGGTCAGGATGCTTATCTAGTTGATAGCTCAGATGAGTTCGAACATGGGTCATCTCGGATGAGAAACTAGGTCACAAGAGCTAAAAATAGAAAAACCTTGTTAACACTCTAGAGGTCACATATTTGCCTCAATCATCATCACTTGGTCAGGATGGTTGTCTACGATGATAGCTGGATGAGTTCGAACATGTGTTCATCTCGGATGAAAGTAGAGTCACCCGGAGCATAAAAATAGGAAAAAACTTGTTAACACTCTAGCGGTCACATTTTTGCATCAATCATTCATCCAAACTGTGGGTCAAGATGCTTGTCCAGGGTGATTAGCTCGATGTGAGTTCGAACATGGTCATTCGGCCATAAATATATGAATGAAGAAAAAGATAGGTCACCGGGAGCTAAAAATAGAAAACCTTGTTACACTCTAGCGGTCAATTTTGCCTCCCCCAATATATCATCAAACTTGGTCAGGATGCGTATCTAGTTGATAAGCTCAGCTGAGTTCGAACATGGGTCAATCTTCGGATGAGAGAAACTAGGTCAAAGAGCTAAAATAGAGAAAAAACCTTGTTAACACTTAGAGCGTCACAATTTTTGCCTCAATCATGATCAAACTTGGTCAGGTGTTTGTTAGGTGATTAGCATCGGATTTGAGTTCGACATGGGTCATCTCGGTATGAAAAAGTAGGTCAACCGGAGCTAAAAATGAAACCTTTTAACACCTCTAGCGGTTCAGCATTTTTTGCACAATCATCTATCAAACTTGGTCAAGATGCTTGTCCAGGCTGATAGCTCGGATGAGTTCGAACATGGTCATCTCGCGATGAAAAGTAGGTCACCGGAGCTAAAAATAGAAAAACCTTTTTAACACTCTAGAGGTCCATTCTTTGCATCTCATCATCAAACTGTGGTCAGGATGCTTTATCTAGTTTGATAGCTTCGGGATGTATGTTGAAAATGGGTCATCTCGATGAAAAAAGTAGATCACCGGAGCTAAAATAGAAAACCTTGTTAACACCTCTACGGTCACATTTTTGCATCAATCATCATCAAAACTTGGTCAAGAATGCATTGTTTGGTGCTAGCTCGGATGAGTGTCGAACATGGGTCATCCCCGAATGAAAAACTAGGTCACAGGGAGCTAAAAATAGAAAAACCTTGTTAACACTCTAGTGGTCACATTTTGACTCAATTGATCATCAAACTTGTCAGGAAACTTGTCTAGGTCATTGCTGGGAAAGAATTGAAACATGGGTTATCTCGGGTGAAAAGTAGGTCACCGGAAAGCTAAAAATAGAAAAATCTTGTTAACACTCAGTGGCTTACTGTTGTGCATCCAAATATTCTGGCTTTATTGGTCTGAAAGTTTGTTTTGATGATTTATTTCTAAGTCAAGTTTCGAACATTGGTCATCATTGGATGAAAAAAACTAGGTCACCCGCCCAAATATGGAAAAAACCTTGTTTGTTTTGTTATTTTTTTTTGTTTTGTTAACATTTCTATTGGTCACATTTTTGACTCAATTTATTCATCAAACTTGGTCAGATGTGCTTTATAGGTAATTGCCTTGGATGAGTTCGAAATCGCATGTGGAACTATGGTCACCGGAGCTAAATAATAGAAAAATCTTGTTAACACTCAGTGGCTATTTGTGATCAAAATATTTCTGTTAAATGTGGTCTGAAAGTTTGTTTTTGATGATTTCTAGTCAAGTTCGAACATTGGGTCATCTTGGATTGAAAAAACTAGGTCACCACCGCCCAACATATGGAAAAACCTTCGTTAACATTCTAGTGCGTCACATTTTCGACTCAATTATCATCAAACTTTGGTCCAGGATGCCTTGTATAGGTTAATTGCTTGAGTGACGTTCAAATCGCATCCATGTGGAACTAGGTCCCCGGAGCTAAAATAGAAAAATTTGTTAAACTCTAGTGCTACTGTTTTTTGATCCAAGTATCCTTGAAATTTGGTCTAAAAGTTAGTGTTTGAGATTTCTAGGTCAAGTTTGAATATGTGTCACCTGGGTAAAAAAACTAGTCGCACTGCTCCAATATGGCATAATCCTGCTTAACAGCTGTAGTGTCGTCACATTTTTGACTCACCTGTCATGAGACTTGGTCAGAATGCTTGTCTAGGTAATTGTTTGGATAAGTTTGATAAATCAGGTGAGCGATCTAGGGCCATTATGGCCCTCTTGTTAAGAGGAATGTTGATACAACATTGATAGTAAATCATTCCGTTGACTTATAACTGTTATGACATCAACAAATATTTGAGATAGTTTTGCACCTGCCACTCTCTTTGACTCCCAATTCAAACATTTAATGAAGAGGGCAAAATAGCTAGTGTCTTTTTAAAGAGACTTGACCTGAATATAGGACTAATCAGGACTGATTACAATAAGATGTGCTTACAACCTGATATAGATACTTGAAATCTTCTATCTTCAAGGAAGGTCATTAGTAAACACTAACCAACAAATCTGAGCTGGAATCAATGGATCCCGAAGGATAAAAATACATCAACACTGAAGTACTTGACAATGTTTTTAGATGCCACGCTGCACTTGACACTTGCTGTTTAAATCATCTTAAATTGCAAAATAGTGTTGTTGATGAATAATATATTATACTGAATTCGGAACAATAAGGCAATGATTAACATTTTATTTTGCTTCCCTACTTTACAATAAGTACTTTGATATAATAATTTAAGTTATGAAGAATCAAGAATTGCCAAAAAGCAAACACTTTCCAGACAATAGCTGAACAATAAGAATATGTGACTGCAATTAAAGATCCTGTCACTCAATTTTTCATGGTTTTTATTTTATAAATATGATGCTCTAACTAAGATTTGTCAATATTTCAAGTTCAAATAAGCATTATTTTTAAAGATATTACCAATTTAACATTCATGTCTTAATAAAGGGAGGTTACAAAAATTTAGGGGGAATTTATTTTCTATAAAATTCTAAATCAAATTTTTTCAATAAAAAATGAATTCATGTCAATTTATTGATTAAATATAATGTGCACAAATATATTGCAGTACACATTTTATTGTTCCTCGATGTTTGAAAATTGTTTTATTTGCATAATTATATACATATATAATTTTTTGCACAAGTGTGGTATACACAACAGTAACCCAATATCAATCATCAAAAACATATAGGATCTTTAAAGCAATTTTATAGAATAATAATAGAAATATATATGAAATTTGAGAATGAGCTTATAAGGCAAATGGCATGTAACATATACATATTTTTCTTTTCCATTGTTGATTGATTTCTTGTTGTTTTAATTTTTTTTGTTTTTTTTCATTTAATTAGTTATTTTTTTCATTTTTTTTCCCAAATTATCCAGGCAAGCTTACAGTACGTCCATGGTTCTAAATCAGGTACCGTTTGCAACAAATTATAAAAAATGCGAAAACTGGAAATATTTTACAACATAAACCTTCACATTCTGATCAGGATCCATGCTGTTCGCTTACATACCCTATAACAAGTAGAGAAAGTGATAGCAAACAGCATGGATCCTGATCAGACTGCGCGGATGGGCAGGCTGGTCTGGATCCATGCTGGTCGCAAACCCATTATGTTGGTTTTGTCATGGCGCGGCTCATTTATCTTTTGAGTAGAAAACACATTAAATTAATGTGGATTTATCTACAATGGACATATTTTCTGAAATATACCATGATGATGAAAATGTTAGGACTAGACACAAAATATATACTGTTACAGAATATGTTAAACTTTGTCCTCCAAGTGTGACCTTGATCTTAGAAGTAAACATTGGGGTGTTGTGCACAACACATTGTCTCATTATTGTTAGCATTTGTGCCCAGTAATTAAAATTCCTTTAAAATTCCTTGAATGATTAAATTAATTTTATATTTGTCACATTTTTTTTTTTTGAAATGGTGATAATAACTATACAAATGTATTTCTGTTGACAAAGGGCTTATTTCATTCTATTCCTTTAATGAATTCATTGTTGCATGTGCAGATCAAGCATTGATCAAGATTTTGCACTAAAAGTCCAGATCCATACTTCAATCTACTTGAAATTGCACAATTTAATGCTTCATGTAAAACATCCCTTATGCGAGAGACATTGGTTAACCTTTGCACAAAGTTGTGTTCCATTCACAATATTTCTCAAAATATAATTTATCGTATATATTTCCCTGTTTTATTTTCAGCCACTATCTTTATGGAATTTAACTCATCAACATCCTAGTACACAACCATGTTCTCCTACCCCAGTACATCAGTTCCTACAGATCATGTGCTTAGTGACCCTCCAAAACCCTCTGTAAGTTATACATTTATACTCCCAACAAATTTAATTATTATTTGTAGGACACCCTAATTTTCCCGTTGTTTTAGTGGTAGGTAATCCCTTAAATTTAAGATCCATCCCAAAATTTTATTGCCCACTCCTGCCATGTAAGATTATCTTTGCCATACACCCATTACTTTGCATTTTAGTACCAAATCCATTTAATATACTCAAAGGTAACATGTGAAGGGATAAATTGCCATTGATATGAAGTAGTTTTGTTGAACCCATCACATGTAGTTGTGTTTTTGCCCTGTTCCTTTCTATTAGAACACCTGTAAGATTGGTGACAAGGAAAATATTTATTTAAACAAAAAAATTAAATGGGCCTAATAAGAATCATGGGTTTGAAGAAAAAGTTACATCTATTAATTGAGTTACAAATGTTATATATGCACAAATTGTGCTTAATAAATGGGAAAGTCGTGCTTTAAAAAAGTAGTTTTGAGTTTTGGGTTTTAAAAATAATTTTATATCCATTGCATGTCTTGGCTAAAGCAAAGTCGTTGTTCCGGTCCTGTCTTTCGTCGGTTCTACAAATTAAAAATAATTTTTTTATACTTTTTCTTTCATTCTGTAGTTTATACTCTCACTTTTTTTTCTTTTTGTTTTTTTTATTTATATTGCATTCTTCTAACAGTAAGAGCGACACGATCAGTTTTTATTTTTCATTTAAATTCTTTTTTTTCAATTTTCTCCTTTTTTGCTAATCTTTTTTCATTTTTTTTTAATCTAGTCATATAGTTGATAAATTTGCTGCAAGAAAACAACGCCGCCTTGCATTTGTCTTCAGAGAATAATCATCTTGGCATAAATATCATCATGAAATTTATCATATACCCGTGCCGATTTTGCGACTCCGTAAAAATGGTATTGCACTGGCAAATATGTTGACAAGACATCATTTGCGTTACTTAAACATAATGCTAAGACGCGCTAAATGTTATAGTTATATTATAGGCGCTTTAATGAAAAATGTTTCTTTATCACTTCAAAAGAAGGGACTTACATATGTTGTCAAATGTCTCCAGATTGCGTTATTTTGCATCTATAAATCCAAATTTCCTCGGGGGAAGACCCCCGAACCCCCTCCCATTTACAAAGGTAGGGGGCCACCCCCTCCCTTAACCCACCCCAAGGCGTGTAAATACTTTTGCCTGCGCTACGCCACTGCAAATGCGCAATACATATGCGCGTGCGCACGTAATAGCTATCGCGTGCGCACGTAAAAAGTATCGCGTGGCCACGGAAAAACTATTGTGTGCGCACGTAATAAAAAAGAAAATTCTATGTCCCCTTTATGCCACCGTAGATACCACCTTGTTTTTGCTAAGAATATTGCTAGTGCCATAAATCATCTATAAAAATTTAGGCATTGAAAATAGACGCATCACAATTGATAACGATGAGAATAGACTTGCTGCATATGTATTTAGGTTCTGGATGCTGCACTCACCAGGGCTGGGAATCAAAACTGCGTCGTATCCTACAAAATGTAAACAAACGCCGCCATCTTGGAACGAAAAGCGTGTGTTTTTGTTTATAACTCTTTTGTTGGAAATGACTGAAAACAAGATATATGTATTAACACGCTACACTATTTTCCGCTTCGTTCGGTATATGTTGCTTGCACAACTATTTTGTAAAACAAAAGTTATAGCGAACTTGCAACTCGAAGCGGGGCAGAATTTTTATGAAAATGTGTGGATACGACGCAGTTCATATTGCTTTATCTATCGTTTTTTCCTTCAAATCAATTATATATTTGTTTCAGAGTTCACCATAAACTTCGAAATTTAATTTTGCATCATTTACTAAAATTTCATTAAAAAGAGCTGTTTATTTTCTAAGAAAATAATGATTTTTACGAAATGTAAAATATGATACGACGCAGTTGTATTTTTGGCAGTCTTTTCAACAGGGATAATTTTGGCAATACTCTTCTATTTTATGGAATAATCACTTGCGCTAGATAAAAAACCCCAGATCATTTGAGGTGTATAGCAATGTTATGTTGCTTTTGATTATTTAGAATACAATGTGTCATGTCCAATATAACATTTAATTCGAAAGTTTACATTGCGGAAGCTACTTTCAGTTAAACATGAACATGTTACCTTATTGATCATAATATCTGAAATAATTTCTTATATTTTCCTGTATGTTCAATATTATCCCTATTTTTTTCGCAAAAAAAAAATGTAGAAATCTATTAACTTGAATTCATTTTGGCTAGCTACGCTTTAAGTTAACTGTGGTTCTGCATGTTCTGGGTAATGACTGCTTTTTTGTGGTTTCTTTTCAAACTTTCACTCTACACATTAGCTTTACTAGGGGCGAGGACCTCAGGTGCGCCTTTGTGAATTATTTCAGGAAAAATGTTGTACTTGCAGAGAACCATCGACATTTTGAAACTAGCTTGATAGGTTTTCCACACGAAAGAATAAAAAGTCCCTGGTGTTTTTCGAATTCATAGCAGTTCAGTTCAAGTGATTTGAGTTCAGTAAACATAAACAGCTCGGCCTCGGTCGGACACACCTGTCTGATTTGTTTTTTTTTTTCAACAAAATTTGTTAACGTCAGCTGTACACATAAGCAGCTTTTTATTAACTTCTGACCTGAAGTTTTAAGATTATAAATATTTGAATTAATTATGAAGAGAATGAAATTTAAATTTCTTATTTCGGTATGACTAGCAGAGAAATTTTCAATGTAAACAGGGGGTAATCCTCTGTGAAGTCATTTTCTGAAAACTTTTGTTTAAGTTTTCAGGCAATTCATTATCAAATAAAAATCACACTTTAGTATGAAGGTATGTTAAGATGTCATGTCTCTAGTCTGTTGAAAATTCGATACGATAATCTGACCTAAATTTTCTGTTCAATATTGTGAAAACTTAATAATTCTTCAATACTGTTGAAAGATCATGTCTGCCTATTTTATATATGTATCAAATTTACCGGTGCATAGCGTAAAATACCTTTGCAAAACGGACACTTTTTACAAAATAATTTGTAGTTGTATCATATGTAACTCGATTTTGAAAATGATGGAGAAGTATGATACTTAAGTGCAAATATAGAAAATACATTCCGTAGACCTTTCCTCATCGGCGATAAAGAAACTCAATACGACAAAATCAGGGATAAAGTTCTGCGGCGCTGAACATAAAATGACTAAACGGAACGCATAACCTACTTGCAAAAATATATTGTAGCTTAACCATTTATAATATAATTTAAAAAATTTAATGTTCAGTTTCAAATAATAAAGCTCATCTGTTCTCATCGATTATTAAGAAAATGAATACAATAAAATCGGCACATAAAAGACATATTAAGTAATAAAGGAATTGACGGAAATTATTGCTAATTTCAAGTAACAAAGGTAGGCATGCAATTTGCGCATTCCCGATAGCGAGAGACCTTTTCAAAATTTGTATTTCTTTCTCTTTTTTTAAAAAAAAGAGGCCATTCCTGATTAATACAGGGTCCAGGAGAGGTTACACTGGAATATTGAATTTTGTATCAAAAATAGTAATCACTTCCATTTCGAACTCACGGGAACAAGTTTATAAGCATGCTAAGGCAACACTAGAACACGTTGTTATATGGGTGTGCGATCACGTGTTTCAATGTATATTGCATTTGATACAGCTTTTCGGAATCTGTAGATGCTTATGATTAGTACTAAAATGCGACCGAAAAATGCAGCCTTAATAGAATTGTATTACATTTCCATTTTAATGAAACCAATGAGTGACCAAACAAGAAATGTTGTTGGACGTTATAACCATACCTAGCACATAATTTAAATAGTTTAACCAATATTCAGCCTGCAATGAAAATACAACTGCGTCGTATCATATTTTATTTTCAACTGCGTCGTATCATTTCGTAAAAATCATTATTTTCTTGGAAAATAAACATCTCTTTTAAATGAAAGTTTAGTAAATGATGCAAAATTATGTTTTGAAGTTGATGTTGAACTCTGAAAACGAGTATATAATTGATTTGAAGGAAAAAACGATAGATAAAGCAATATGAACTGCGTCGTATCCACACATTCTCATAAAAATTCTGCCCCGCTTCGAGTTGCAAGTTCGCTATAACTATTGTTTTACAAAATAGTTGTGCAAGCAACATATACCGAACGAAGCGGAAAATAGTGTAGCGAGTTAATACATATATCTTGTTTTCAGTCATTTCCAACAAAAAGAGTTATAAACAAAAACATACATTTTTCGCTCCAAGATGGCGGCGTTTGTTTACATTTTGTAGGATACGACGCAGTTTTGATTCCCAGCCCTGCTCACAGAAAACACAGAACAATGGCTGGTAGCCGGTATAAAGTTGGACATAATTATTACCTGTTAAGAATTTTATGGAAAAAAAGTGAGACAAATGTGCTTCGAGTGTTCTTTCTATTGTGTGTCGAACACATCTGTCTCATTTTCAATTTGTCGCAAATATGAATGTTTACAAACACATCGGTCACACTTCGTGAGACAAATGTGCTCCGAGACAAATGTGCTCCTACAATGCTTTCTATCCATAGTCTTCACGTGGAAAAAAACTTGTTTTAATAGCTTTTTATCTCTTCATTTATTTCCCTTATAACCCCTTATATAATTAAGCCTTTCAACGGATGCTTACAAATGATCTTAATGGAAAGAGAAGTTGTCGCGCACACAAAATTCGCCAAGCAGAGCGCCTACTAACCAACCAATTAGAAATACTGATCCGTATCGCCGCCAGTGTTATTGTGATGAAACATTAAATTACTATGAACTTTTGATCTTCCTGCCCTAACCACACATTTCAATTAACCATCAATTTATAGCCTTGACACCTGTGTCGCCTTTAAACTTCCGATATAAGGATTTGTGGTTCCTAGATTTGCCCTCAAAGGTCAGAGCATCGTCTATATTTTCTTTGAAACTATCGTGGATGACAGATTCAAATGAACGTTTCAACCGTAACAAAACAGCAAATGTGGACATGTATATAACCGTTTATTTTGTAGTACTGTGTATAATTATAATTGATTTAATTAATTAAAGGAGTTGATTATAAACCAAACTACACAGCGGAAATGGTAATTCTTTTTCAATTAATCATATTGTTTACATTTGACCTGTAATAGTCCCACTGGTTATGGTCACACCACATGTGCGTTCCTAGAAAAATCATCTGAATAAGGAGTTCATGTATGCAGGAATCGATTGCGGGGGTTTTACAATCTCAGCGGTCATAATGCTTTAAATTGAGACGTATTAAATTTTATATATTGATGTATAGCGATGAGATAGGGAAAAAAATCTATACCTGTGACATGCATTTTTTTTTACCGCGAAGTAGCATTTAGACTACAATTTGACCCTACGTATTGAGGTCATGGGAATATCAATGTGTGACAGACTCACGTGGTGCTTTTGCAACAAAGGCCTTCTTAAATACGAATACATGTACATGTATATGACTTACACAATAGCATCAATAATATAGTCAATGCAAGATCGTTCAGCACGACATTATACGTGCTTGTTGTAATTTAGTTCTTTCTTTTCAGCTATTTTCGTGTTAGGTGGTTCCAAATCTGTGATATGCAGGCTTCATAACATCTGATCCCCTTTCAAAATTCCATTTTATTTAGCTACGCCCATTGTTTTCTCGTTTAGGGCACACGCAAATTTTTACTTGGAGACGATATGCCGCTTTTCATGGAATGGCCACTAACGTGTCAAATTGAGGGTTTTGTGATAACCGCCATATGAACATATCTGCGGATGTTTTAAATTTCCAAATTGTACCAGTGCATGTTAAATGTTGAATTTCTGCTTAAGCCGGTGCTAGGGGGCGTGGACGGTAGTTTGCATTTGACAGTACCTTCCACGAACAGGCTCAATCAAACCGAGCCTGCAACATTTTCAATTTTGCCGTGTTTGGCTTTCTTTAGTGATTCTTAATTTATCTATTTTTTCACCGCCCTCTCCAATTATTATTCTGGAATGTGAAAATGTGTTATGTTAATATAGACTTAACGTATATATGCTTAAAATATGGTTCACTTGTCTGAATCATCATCATCATCGTCATCATCATCATCATCATAATAACATCATCATCTCCTTCTTCTTCTTTTTCTTCTTCTCATCATCATCATAATCATCATTATCATCATCATCATTATCATCATCATTATTATTTAAATCTTTCATGTGATGAAGCTCTCCAGCTAGCTTCAGGAAGAGAAGTCGGTGGTTCTTCTAAGGTGTTAGGCGTCCATGTCTAAAACAATACTCGTAGGGAAACCTAAAGCTGCTGCTGTTGCTTTTGTTGTTGTTATTGTTGTTGTTGTTGTGGTATTTACTTTTGTTTTGCAGAAATCGAAGACCCATACCGTTAGATTGGTCAGAAATGAATTCAAATTCAAAGTTTACTTCAGCCATGACTTTGTAATGAAGTGTAATACAATATATTATGTATAAGTTGCTTAAATCGTGCGCAAAAAAAATAGGTATCATCTAACATTAGATCCTTTCTAAATTTAGCTCATCTTTTAAGTAGCCTGAAGAATTAACCACTTTTCAAATTTTTCATTTGATGTTTGTCATTTCCGTATTTAAATTCGTTTCGTGGATAACCGAAACGGAAAATAACTTAACAAATTTGAACGAACGCAGTTGTATTTTTCTGTGCAATAATTTTCAATTTTAGGCCCATCTCAATATTTTAGAAACCCAAGATGTTTTCTACTACAGAGAATAACAACAACGCGAACGCAATGATACTGCTTCTCTATCATGTCACAGAGAGGATGCGGTTACACAAATAGGTTTATCAATATTGGTTATATCAGAAAAAAAGCATTTTTAAAGTTCGGCAACCATCTTGGTGGCCATCTTGGATTTCAATTGATTGTAAAGGAGGATTTTAAGAAATAGAGGATATTTGTTTGTTTTGCATGTAAGATTGAAATATAATTTCACTGAGTGAACACCAGATGCAATATTTTCACGAGTGGCGTAGCCACGAGTGAAAATAATAGCTGGTGTTTACGAATGAAATAAAATTCTATCTTATATGTAAAACAAATAAATTTTCTTTTTATTTCATGCTTTTTAAATGATTTTAAGTATTTTTTACTGATTTTGCCGCGTAACGTCGCGCATTCTCCTTTGTGACGTCATCAATTCATGACGTCACATCATCGATTTTGAAATATAGTTCTGTTAAATTTTTCTAATTTTGTTACATTTTTAACATGATGTATGGTGACAGACTTTCTTTTCTAAAGAAGCAAAATTTACGTATGACGGAATTTATTTCTGCCTGTTATTCCATTTAGTTAATTTTTTTTTTCATCCGCATTTAGATATAGTCCGGCTACAGTGAAAATTATATTTTATAAATTTCACTAGTGGTTTATCAGAATATAATCATCTGATATATTACAATAAAATAACTGGAAAGCATGAAATAAATGTTTTTATTTGTACACATTTTTGCTTTCAAATGAGACTAATTATTCTTCTGGACATGAATTAGAAATAAATGGCCCCTATCTCTGGTACTATGTATATGTGGGCATTTATTACCACATTATTTCGCTTCATTTTGTAAATGATACAAGAATTCATAGCGAGCTTGACGAAAATATTCCTAGCCTGTTTTGATCAATTATATTTATTGAATAACGCCCAAATAATGCTGCCACATTAGTCAAAGTAGCTTAATATTGAAGAAAAAATATATTTCATTGAATAAATCATACAAATAATTTTAATTTTATCTTAAAGGTCAACTTGATTAAAATCACGCTAAATAACGCTCCGCTTTAAATACGAAATCATTTCTGAGCCAATCATCGGCGAGCTTTCATAATTTTGAAAGCGATGTGATTTCTTTAATTTTCTTATAACCGGGCCAATACTGAGTAAGCAATTTTTACGATTTCGAGGACAAGCATGGCGTTGTCCGTATAGCCGACAGGTAAACTGGCAAAACAATCTTGCCCATTAAAAATTTACTCTATTATTTAAAGTTCTTTTTTTAAAAATTACTTCAAACATTTTTCTCAACAAAAATCAACAATTTGCTTAAGCACAGAAAACGGTACTTTTATACTTCTAATACCTATATAAAACTAGTTTGATTGTGTGGCTAAAATAGCTTTCTTTGGAAATCCGAATAAGTCATCAGCTTTAGTCAGATTGTGTTAAAGGTCAACATCTAATGTTTTCCTAAAAAAAACATACACAATGTAAACACTATGCACGCGAATGACACATGCTAAATATTAAGCTAACGTTTACGAGGATTCAGACAAATTAATGAGTCAAAATATCTAAACAAAGTGACAGAGTGGGCATTATGTACACAAAAACATATTTCCACTTATTTTAAAGAGGACTTATAGGAACTGCTACATGTCAAATATCTCACATAACACATAAACACTAGTGAAGAACGTAAAGAAAAATTAACTCAAACATTTCTGCAAGTAATTTCAGATCCAGTTTTACATTTCTGACATAATTGAAGGCGATAATTTATAATGATGATGTATAACTCTTTTCTTGATCTTATTCCAATCTTGAGTTCAATTTTCTAAAGTGTTCAAGACTTCCGACACTGTCATTAATTCAAATCAGATGTACTTGTAAACACTTAATATATATTTAGAATGAACCTTTTTACACTGTTACATTAAAATGTAATGTTTGGTTAAAGACTAAGGATTTAAGCAACAGAACTTTGATGAAGATAATACACTGTAGAATATTCGTCTGTTTCCCGAAGTTGGCAACAGGATAGAGCTGGTAGAAAAACGCAATCGCAATTTTTCGGTCCTTTCCGTCAGTTTTCGGATAAGGGCATCGAAATACACAGAAGGGATACGGTAACAGACTTTCGTCTTACAGTCATTTTAAACACGAATTTCAGTGTGAAAAGTATTTAAGCTTTATAGAAAAGATAGCCATATGATTATTTAAACCAAATTTAGACTATCAGCCCACAATCTGGAAATAGAAAAAGGAAGGCACGATAATAATTCAAGAGAAAACAGAAAATATCGAAATTGTCCATTAAATTTGGTAGAAACAGAATTTCATTTCTTATTAATACGTAGAACGTTTTCCAAACCATACTTATGTAGGTGGCCTACAATGCAAAAATTCGAAACACTACTGGCAAGCACAAGTATCAAAAAATTAATAATCTGACAAGTATTTAAACTTAGATTTTAACTTTTCAATATCCAGTAACACTCTTTTTTTCTTATGATTACTGGTAAAAGGGAGATAACTACGACAACAAATGCTTTGTACATATATAACGGTCATGTCATCTTAGAAATATTATAATTGGCGTTTGATTTGTGGATAGTGATATAATGCAACGTTACAAATATCTCTTACATATATGAGTATTTTTATGAATACTCTTAACCTTTGTTTATACTTGACAACAATACTTCTCGGCAACGTTTACAAATATTTTTTATAATTTGTTTAAGTACATTTGTTTCTTATAAGTATTTTTATGCAAACTTTATTAGATATGTCATAAGATTTGCTCATACTTGTCAACAATACTTCTCGGCTAACTGTAACTTATAACACTTTACACCACACACTATCTGAATGACTGTAAATTGTATGTATGCAAATTTATGTAATGCTATGTTATGTTATGTTTGTTATGAAATACTATGTAATGTAATGTTATGTTATGTAATGTAATGTAATGTAATGCTATGTTATGTTACATGTATGTTTGTTATGTTATGTTATGTTATGTTTGTTATGTTATGTTATGTTATGTAATGCAATGTAATGTTATGTTATTTTATGTTATGTTATGTTATGTTATGTTTATGTTATGTTTGTTATGTTATGTTATGTTATGTTATGTTATGTTATTTCAGTCTAACCTACTCTTAGAGATTAAACATGTAAACAAATAACATTTTTATACACTGTAAGTACTGTAAGTATACAAAGATTACACTCTCTGACTTTGTTTCCATCTAAAACCACATGGTAGAACTACTTTCTATCCGTATTAAATATGAGATTATTATGAATAAACGTCGAGGAGTTCTGATTGAGAAGAACGCTGGTTTGTACCATTTGACTCGTATGTAACTGAATTGCAATTATAAAAGGCAATAGACATAAAACTCATAGATAAAAATGTCAAAATATTCAAAGTGTTATCTAAACAATTCAGATAACAAACAGGACATTGCTCCAATGCATTTTATGAATGGCATTCATTTTACAAAATAACAAAGCGACATATTTCTTCACAACAATGTGGTAATTACTTGGCATAGCCATGTACAGGTGTAGCAAAATTATATTAATCACGAGATTCCAAATGAAACAAGAAATGTCTAAGGAGAATGTATCCCTCCTAACGACAACCAAACAATTATGTTACCAACGACAATATCAGAACAAAACATTTCTTTATCACAGACAAGTTACATATAGATTATCTAATTTATTCAACCAACATATGAGTATTCATTGAAACTGAAATATATTTAACCTGATCAACTATCAAATCAGAAGACTGTAAACTATCTATCTGTGATTATTTTACGTTTTGGTTAAGTTTACTATAGCAACCGTGCCCTTGATCTCGTAAGTCATCTCCAGGTCATGATCAACATGAAGATTATAGGCCGTATCTTTTTTTATGCGTTTATTTAAGGTCGCCGCCAGAAAGCCCATATGGGCGACCGTTCACTCAAGTCGGGCCATCCTAGAGCGTCCCGCCGAGATTTTTCGTCGATTTTTCCCCAGCTTTATTGGTGGAAGAAGACCCCAGGTGCTCCTCCGGGCATTATTTCAAGCACGAGCGGGCACCTGGGTAGAACCACCGACCTTCCGTAAGCCAGCTGGATGGCTTCCTCACATGATAGATTTCGACCCGAGTGAGGATCGAACCTACAGCGGTGAGGGACCTGTGATCTCAAGTCAGCGACTTTAACCACTCGGCCACGGAGGCCCCAATTTGGCCGTATCGTTTCTTAGTTCGTCAATTCTTTATTGATCTAGTCATAGGGAAAAGTTTTCTCATTAACATTAAGTGTTCTCAGTTATTGAACGGACAAGTTTTGCATAGTGAAGGTCACAGTCAACTTGACCCACTGATCTGTAGATCAATAGAGATCGTTTACAGGTCATTAATAAAATCTCGTACAAATATGAAGACTGTAAAAACGGAATCCCTTAAGAACGTCCGAAATTACAAAATACAAAAGGGTGCAGGCTCGGTTTTATTGAGCCTGTTCATGGACGGAAGTGGTAAATGAAAGTTGCATGTACTTTCTATAGCACCGGCTTCGGCAGAATTCGACATTTAACATAAAATGGTGAAATTTTGAAATAAAGAAACATCCGCAGATCTTTTAATACAGAATTACTCATGGGAATTTCAATGTGTCAAAACAAGGTCGACAAAACCTTGAAATGAAAATGCAATGGACGAAAAATGGAATGTTTGTAAGAGAGAGTCAGAGGTTATGAAGCCTTTATATCACGGACAAGCTCAAGCTGTTCAAAAGCAGGCAATATAATAATAATAATAATAATAATAATAATAACAATAACAATAATAATAATAACAATAACAATAATTAAAGTAATAATAATAATCATAATAACAATAAGGGTGATTAAATAGTATTCAAGTATGAATACTTGAAACTTATTGATGGCTTAATCTTTTCTCTTTTTTGTGGATACGCCAAGAAAGAAAAAATATATGCTACATCAAATAGTATTACATCTACCGATCTGTGGTCGAATTAAAAAAGTATGGGACGCTGTTTTAGTAAAGAAAAGTCTGTTTTCAAAACGAGGGTAAAGCAAATGGGCTTGTTTTACCGCTTTCCTAGAAACTGCTTCAAAGTTCTGGGATCTAATATCAAAATAAACTCATTAAGCTTTCTTGGTAATAACATTTATTCCCGAAATAACACCTAGACATGTAACAAATACATTGACCTGCGGAAGTATGTCGGGAAAATAGAAAACTGAATCAAAACCGGTCGGCGATAAATGTTTTGAACTTTTTATATACCATGCTTCCTCGACAGTGATCGATACAATTGCGATATTTGAGGTTTTATTTACGAACTGTTGAACCTGAAACAGCACGGAACTCAAAAAGGGACATCGTCTATAAATGAAATTTTCAGAAACTCTCAACTCTCGAAAGTACGTTCAGGTAAACGTTTTCAATGAACTTTATAAAAATTGAAATTACTAAATAACATCAACATTTTAAGGTAACGTGCAACTTTAACTGATAAAGAAAAATCCACACACTTGTGCTCCTCAATTATTTTATTAGATCAGCAACGATATCCAACTTAGTGCCAGGGAAGAAAAGTAAGCGGCCTTAACTATGGCCGCTTAACAATGGCAGATTCACAACTTGATCAATGCCTAACTTTCACTGCAACTCAAAAATGCCAAGAACGTATACCTCTCCTGGAGAACGCTTATCGGTTCTACGGTTTTCCTTTGTGCGATTGTCTCCCTTTGTTTTGAGTTGTTCTCGATCAATTAACAATTTCAGTAATCTTAAATGTGATAATATATTTTTCCAGTGGTGAATGAAAAAAAGACTGTCATGACCAAATAAATCTCTCTCTTTTGTCTGTTTCTTTCTATAAACAACAATATAAATATAATAATGTTCATGTATAATTAAGATTTAATAATAAAAATTCCTAAACTGCCTGTCTACTTTATTGACGGTCATTTTGTTTTCTTATCTGAATGAGACATTAATAGCTTGACCATCAAAATAAGTATATTCACATTTGTTATTCTTTGTTCTTTTTGAAAATGTGATATTGTTTTGAATTGAAACATAAATTTTCTTTAAACATGATGTGAAGGAATATATTATTACCATTTTTCAAGACATGAAAAGTCCTTGGTTTTCATAATCTAGATACCTGTACATCTTCACATTAGCACGAGTCACTTGCATTTTCATCACTCATTAAAAAGTCAAACTTTGCTTTCGTAAGTTTATTTGTCTTTTCCTCCCAGGCTTCTACGACCACTTCCGTCCCGCCAAAAATCATTTGAACAAACACACCGCGATCTTTCCCGCCAGAAAGATCCGGAACATCCACTTCCAGTTGGCCGACATACGTACTTCCGACATCCGTAACAAAAAGTGGTTCTGCGTCAGTTGATGTATACATGTCAAAAACTAAAGATATCTGGTCTGCTTCAAGGGGCGTGTAACGTTGTTTGGATTGCGCCTCCCCCACAACGAGCTCCTGTCCCTTTTTAACATGGACATCAAACACATCCTTACATTTTATTTTTCCATCAATCGTTACTTTCTTGTTCGCCGGATGGACGCCATTTTGGAAATCTCGATAGACAAGGATACCATACGAGCACCTTGCAATGCGCGAGACAATTGTCACAGGATTATGTCCAAATATTACAGCCCCTTTCAAGACAGCTAAACCAGCTTCTTCTGGTATGACAAGTCTCTTGTCAGGAAAATTGGTTCGGATAGCGTCTTGAAGTAACGGCGATTCTGAAAACCCTCCAACTAAAAGAATTGAATTCGTGTTTTTGCTGGCTTTCTGTTTAAAAATCTCTTTTACATGCTTTACTATGTTGTTGCAAGATTCATCGAACCATGACCTAAATATTCCTGCTTCGACTCTCAATTTGTCGCCAGCCAACGCGACCTTGTCGGCATACTCTTTTTTTGTTTTGATAAAGTCTTTAAGATTTTTGCCTGTTACATCTTTGAAAATTTCAGCAAGACTAGGTGGGACTTTAATTGTCTCTTTTGACCTTTCATCACCAACTCCTTTTCCTTTTATCCCTTTCTTCTTAGTCTCAAACTCTCTAAATAGGTCAACCCAATCTTCTTTGGCCTCCTGCATGAACTTGTCGAAAACGGATTTGTCCTTCTGTGTGTCGGTATCTATAACAAAAAAAGGCTTTCTTTATCAACACCTTTAACATACAAAAATTATAACTGTTCGTGACTTATATACATGTTGCTTATTTCATATGGTCTGAAACTATTATTTCAATCAATACTGCGTATTAATTCGGGAACATCCCATCTCTTTCCTTCCATGAATCTATTTTGAATGCATTAAGATTGAAACTTGTTTTCACAAAAGCAGAAAAGACATCCCCATCTTGTTTACTTGAGACAGAAATTTTTAAGGTTTACTCTTGCTATTGAATTAAATTTGTTATTTTCCATACAAATCTTCACAAGAAGTGAAAAGATAAGGAAGTAACAGACGTATTATTTTGAAATAACATTAGTAAACAAAACATTTGGGAACAGACACAGATAAAAGAATGAAATTAGTTAAAAGTAAAAACACAATAAAAATACATTAAGCAATACATTCAGCCCTTAAAATGCATCAATTTTAATTTGTAACATAACATCTTCACAAAACAAGAGCGATCAGTGATCACATGTGTCGCCTCATGATGGCCAATTTCAGTTTGGGCCAAGTTTTGTGACAGACGGACAGAGAGACGGACAGTGCACAACTAGAATTGGTACTGATCATTCCTGTAAAGTTTGGATAAAATTGCACCAGTAGTTTATGAGGAGTAGTCCGGACTATCTGGCAACACACAGAAAAAAACACCTGTTTATCAAAGGGCCATAACTCGGCCAAACATCATTCAACCGGAAACCCCGTGCAATATGCGCAAGGACTTGAGCCAGAGATCAATTCTGTAAAGTTTCATTGGAATTGCATAAGTGGTATAAGAAAAGTAGTCCGGAAAAACTTTAAAAATGAAAATTATTTAAGGGCCATAACTCTGACAAATATCATTGAACCGGGAAATGCTGACAATATGCACAACTAGACTTGGTACTGATCATTTCTGTAAAGTTTGGATGAAATTGCAACAGTAGTTTATGAGGAGTAGTCCGGACAAGTTTTGTGACGGACAGACGGACAGACAGATGGACATACAGACGACGGAGAAGTGATCCCTATATGTCGCCACTACTCCGTAGAGGCGACACAAAAATTAAACAAAAACAATAGAATTTCATACCAACAATACTCCGCAGAAATTTCTCAAACGCCGCATCAACACCCGCTCCACTACACGTGACAACGCTTGCGTAATTTAGTTCTTTCCGTCTACCATCTTCTACAACTTCGTGGATGGTTATATCAACAGTCCTACCTGAAATAACAAATTTAGAATGGTTAGAAAATGTTGATTACGTTGGCTACAGTATTTATAAAAGAAATGAAAACTTTCAATAAATTTACCTAATCTTTGGATAATCTTAAAATACCGGTGTGAAAACAGAAACATTAAAAGCGAAAACATTTATGGTTTACATTCTCGTTTTGGTTTATTTGCCCCCCTATTACCTCCTTTAACGGAAATTAATTTGCCGTAGCCACCAGTATGGGACATGATAGTTTTATCCCAGCACCAGTATAGAGTCATTCGTACAGTCTGCCAAGACAGGTATATACTGTCTGTGGCTTGATTTTTTTTTAAGTCCCTTACAATTAAAATGAACTGTTCTTAATTTAAAGCCCACATATTTATTAAGTTAAATGTGATCAAACGTTAATTTATCTCGATAGCATTTGTTTCTACGTTTAACCTTTTTACTGTGCATGAAGCGTTAACAAGATGACTGTGCCAACAGTACTGTATAGGGGCGGACTTATTGGTTGCAAGTTCAACAACCGTGCATTACTTAACCAAGAGAAGCAACTAGTTCTTTGAAGTGTAATTAATTAAGCAAATGGCGGTTAAGAACTCGATATTTTTCAAAGTCTCATTAAAAATACTTGTTACTGCTTTTATTTTGGATAACAGGAATCAAACTAGCGACCGCTCATTTGTAGTCTTACTATTAGACCAATGCTGTAAATGCTTGAATAACAAGCTTCACTCCGTCAATTTTTCTTACCTCCTACATATAGGACCATGTATCGAGTCCCTTTGGTAAAAGGTGAAATCGTCGGTGTTTTTGTTTCGGATCCTCCATGAATTTTGTCGACCGGCAGATTCATACAGAACAGGGACGCAGCCTCTGGTTCAAGGGCGATAATTAGACTTTCTTTGGCGATTCCCGCCTAAATTGATACAGAAAAGCTTGTCATTATTTTATTGATTCATAATTGTAACTTGGCTAATTGTTTTTGTATAATTAAGTAAATAAACATAATAAATTCGTCTCAGAATGTTATGCCTCCAGATTACTTAATAAAATTTTGGAACAATTATGCCCAAAGATGAGTGAATAAAGGATTAGGGTTCAAGACCTAATTAAAATATGATAAGCAAGATCAACAAGGAAAGGCGGCGTTCAATGAAAGCAACCCCCACACGACCCAGCAACAAGTATTTAAGTCGCACATTGCCACAGTCATTGCAAATGGTTGGCCTTAACCATCAGAATGCGCAGTGCTGTCTGTGCCCGTAAGAACTTAAACGAATTTTAATATCGTTCTATAGAATGTCATTGTAGAGTTCTGTTCTCACATAAGAATATTCCGACAGCGCCAGGTCCATTCTGTTACACAGATTTCAGCTACAAGTATGTTGATTGTAAGTGCCTTATACATACTTGAATCATTACATTTCTTAGATTAACATTATACATGTGCTACCGAGGATATATACTAGCGAGGATGTGTCATATGATTATATAATTGCACCAGCTGAGACATGACAAATTTCTAATAGTATATATGATAATACACTTATATACAAAATAAGACTAACCTTTTCTGCAGCCTCCCTCATAAACTGTTTAGCTCCGTCATTCCATATAGCAGGGACAGTCAGAACCCAACGAATGTCACCTGGTTCTAAATCGGCCATTCTGTTTCAAATTAAAAAACATTTTCCTTTATTTGTTTAAAAAAAAATTCCCACCAACGAATCAAACTTGCAATCTCAACGTGACGCCAAGTTACATTAACTAAATCTGGCAATCTCAAAACATGCTGTCATTAATCATTGAAAATAATTCAAAACTGAAGAATTTTATCGGAAAATAATCAAAGTATTTGCGTATGAAATAAAGTTATTTTTCTGGAAACTTTTTTCTGGAAACCTTATCATGTTGAAACGCTAAATTTTGCTCAAAGCTTTCAGTTTTTATTTAATGTTTTTATTGTTTTATAACTATGTTGAAACGTTTCGAATAAATTTAGAGAAATTTGAAATCCTGACCCCTTGATTAAAATTTAAATGGAAGTGGTATCTCAGCAGGGTTATGTTGTCTGCTTCTTTACCACGGGATCATGGGTTGGGGTCCAACTCGTATCACTGTCTTGTGCCCTGATATGACTCTAACATTGTTAAATCAAGGAGGTTGAATAAATTTGAGTGATAAGTGTACGTTAAAGTAACTTGTCTAACTTTTGAGCTATATTCCCATAGTAAAATATCATTTGACTGGCTTTAAGGTTGGACAAATAAAATGAATGTAAATATTAGTTTTTTCCTAGTATAATTTTACTAGTTTTACTAATGTGCGCACACGGACCCGTTCATCGTCATTTATAGCTCGGAAATGAATATGACCTTTCCTCTGAGGAAAAAGCAGAAATTGATTTAGAACAATTAAGATACTTATCTTGTAGAAATAGAAGCTGTGGATGAACTCAAAATATTAGCAAAACGTAAACAAAATGGTAAAATGTCTTCCATACAAAATACTAAACCCTTTGTAAATTGACTGACCAAAGGGCCATCCGAGGTCCAGTGGTTTAGGCCGTTGACTTTAAACCACTTGCCTCTCAATATTATAGGTTCTTATTACGCCAGGACTTTGACCTCATGTGACGGAGCATCCAGTAAGCTTATGGAACATCGTTGGTTCTACTCCGGTGTCCAGTAGTGCCTGAAAAAATGCACGTAACAGCACCTGAGTTTTTCTACAACCAGTCCAGTCGCAAATGACCATTCCGGTGTTGGTGTGACGTGAATCGCATTCAATATAAAACTAATGACCAAGAAGCAAAAATTGGTCCAGCTTTATGTTAAATGAATACCTTTATAGGAATTGTAAAAGAAAACCATTTATAAAAAGCTTTGGAAATAAAATTACGGTGCCTTTGGTGCTTGTTTAAACGTCCCAATCATTTTAAAGGATATAATTATCCAATCAAGATATCACCACATAGGTTCATACCGTGGGAAGGTCAAATATCATCCACGTCGGTTTAAATGTACAATTTGTATAATTATCATCATTGTCATCATTGTTATAAGTTTTGTGATTGTAGTCAAAATTCACAGCATCATCTTCATTGATATCATTGTAATAATTGTCATATTCTTCGTGATTGTAGTCAAAATTCACAGCATCATCATGATCACCATCATTGATAAAAATGTTAATAATTGTCATATTATTCGTGATCGTAGTCAAAATTATTATCATCATCCTTATTATCATAATCATTATCATCATCACCAACCGCGATTTTGTAAAATAAATAATACCTTTCATAAAGTGTTCCCACTACGTGTTTTCTGAGATATTCGATTGATATACTAAACACTTGAAGGGCAGACATCAGACGTCCTTTGTCGTCTGGGATCATAACGTCTCTCGTTAAATGATCACCCTATAAAGTGACAAATAATTTATGGCATATTTTATGATTTATTGCAAGAATTATTATAACAAACGAGCCCAATTTGAGTGCTGCCTATTTTTGTCTTACATGACAAGAATTATAACTTATTCAACAAAATAATGCACATAATATTAATTTCTTCCTCATCGACAATCTATAAATATAATAATATAAATATCTAAATTGCTACCAGAAAACTGGAGCTCCAGAAATTGTCTAATTATAATGCCTGAGTCACAAATAACAAATGGCTGCCGGGCGGCGTCTGTTTTCAAAAAAGAAATCGAAAAAATCGGCCCGGGGTTCGT
>NW_026860005.1:0-133010 GCF_026571515.1 Ruditapes philippinarum
AGGAAAAAGATATACATCATTATACAGATCATTTAAATGATAAATTACAACGTTATGTTCGGTCATGAAATCAGTTATATGAAAATATTCAGAAGTTCCAGCCAGCATTACAAAAGCAAACGATTCGATTGTAAAATTAAAATTTCTATAAAAATACAATTACATATCTGATGAAACAATTTATATAAAATTGTCTTAACATGTCTCTATAATTTAGAATGAATGGTTTTCTAAATAACGTTAGTATTATTTTTTAGTAATTGATGTTGAATAACAAATTGAACACTGAAAATCGTCATATTGTGGAGTTGTAATACATGTAAAAGCTAAATGATTGTTGAAAATATATTATTCATGTCACTGCTCAGCTATTTCTGTGCTACTGCTGTGCTATTGCTAACTGCTGTGCTACTGTTACTGCCAATTTCACGTTTTATAATTTTGCTACAGTTACTGCTGTGCCACTACTACTGCCAATTTCACGTTTTATAATTTTGCTACTGCTAATGCTGTGCTACTGTTACTGCTAACTTCAAATTTCCTACTGCTGCTGCCTGCTGCTACTGCATCAAATCCAAATATTGTGATACCAAATACTGTGATAACGTCAGTCCTGTCTACTGCATATTGCTTTATGTCTATTGCAATGACATTGGTCAAAGAACTTTAAGTTTCAGTGTTTGTGTATTTACTCACAGGTGGCAGTCACATAATAAATGTGACGCACGCATCCAGGCTTCTCAAAAACACGCATCTCAAAAACTATTTTAAAACCTGGGTTTAATAAAGGATCGATCTTTTATTCTTGATTTTACTACTTCTTGACCGAATAACATGCTCGATTTCGAAATATTTACTGTATATGCCTTGCTTGGGCTTGAGCGGTCAGAGAATCCTAGCGTATAAGGTGTATACCTTCCACCGAGTACCTCACGATCGATTGGTGGATGGTAGCCATGATAATAAGTATGCCCTTAACATTAAGTAGACCATCCTGGCATGTATACCCTCTACTCGGATCCTGGAAATTGGCCTGTTTGCATGGAGGATGGTGAACCGGCTTTTGCTTGTGGCTTGAGCCTTCAATAATCCTCACGCCATATCCCCGGCCTAGCTAGAATATGATGATGAGATTATCACAACAAGAACCCATATTTGAAGCATTATTTTTACTTCGTTGTCATTTTACCCTATTTGCAGCACTAATAAGTGTGCATGTGTAAATGGTCTCATATTTGCGTCTACTTTGATACGATCATGCTGAAAATTTCAGTAAAAAAATTTAGAGACATAATATTATATTCCATTTATTGACCTTCATAAGAAAGACAGATTTAATAAGCATGCCAAATAAAACCTGAAAGTGCGTTATAAAATTATTCTTGGCAGCCTTATGGCATTGATGTGACACAACCTTTTCAGCTCACCTATCACAGTGACGTGGTGAGCTATTGTGATCGCTCTCTGTCCGGCGTCCGTCTGTAAACTTTTACTTTAAAAGACAACTCCTCATAAACTGCTTAGTCAATTTCATCCAAATTTCAAAGGAATGTTCCTTTGGTGGTCACCTTTAAATTCTAAATATATAAAGACTGTCCCACTCTTTCTATAAATTGAAAGTTACAGATACATTCCGACGGATAATGACACACACAAAAGCAAAGAAACATCAATATTTAAATATTATTATTTCATTAAAGCGCGGTCCGCCTCGTCTCGAGTCACGGTCCGCCCTGTCCCAAAATACGGTCCACCCCGTCCAAACACACGGTCCGCCCTGGTACGGTCCGCCCTGTCTCACGGTCCGCCCTGTCCGTAATTGACTTGAACTTGACTTGAATTTGAACTTGACTTGAACTTGATGTAAACCTAAGATGGAAATAAAAGTCTGAAAGTTTGACCACTTATATAAATAGCAAGTACATCCTTATCTTAATATTATTATGAGTTTTTGATCACTAGAAGAAAAAAACAATGGTACATGTGTAATCAGAGACATAGATATCTATGTCTCTGGTGTAATAATTATAGTAATTAATTTAAGTTACTTTCTTTTATGATGATGACGGCGACCGTGATAATGTATTTGACGTTGATGAACAACAGCAGAAATTACTTTGGGCAAGCTGAAACATTGTATCAATTAAACTATGGCTATTAGCGAAAATATGATGGTAGTCTGGATATTTCATTTGTGTAAAAAAATTGAATGAAATGTGTTTGCATAAATTTATCTAAAGATATAAAGTACATAATATCTCTCAGTATCTCTCCAACTGCTACTTCTTGCCACAGATGCCCGAAGGGATATTGGAAGACATTGAGGGTCACGTGACTTGTTGTGGTACATGGAGCAGTGCTGTCTGTAAGCCGTACATCCTTGGTTAATCAACTTCATATTAAACGTGATTGGGTATTTTTGTGAGGAAACATTAAAAGAAGACAACACTAAATATAAAATTTTAAACAAATGTTGTAGTGAAATAATAAAAAATGTCAAAAAGAATTCTTACATTTTGAAACTTGGACTTGCCAATTAAAATAATTAATCTCTCTTTCGGACGAGACTTTAAAATTAAGGTCACGTGGAAACATGTATCAAATAGCCGAGATATGGAAAAAGAAGAAGAAAAGAAAAACGACAACTAAAGTCATGCACGTGGTTCAAAAATATAAAAACGTAAATGATTTTATTTTACATGGACTTAGTAAAAACTCTGACCCAACAAAGCATAATAGTTTGCCAATGTCCCGCACATCCCGTGAACGGGTACTGGTTTTAGTTGTTGGAACAGACGTGCCATTTGATCTTGACTCTGTGGAAAAGGGGGACTATTTTACAGAAATGCCTTGATAAGTAGTAAATATCTTATACAGGGGTTGTGATTTCTAGAATAGTATGAAAGTTACGATTTGAATATAGAGCCCCAGAAATTCGGCTGAACAACCTCAAAAAAATCTATGGAAAATTAGTAGTCCAAGCGAAAATCGGTTTTGACAATGTCAATGAAATATGAAATATATATAAAATAATTTATACTTACAAAAATATTATGTCTACAAACTTTATTTTCCTTTATTTATTCAATTACTGCCATGGTTCATTAGAACATGTGACAAAATACAAATTGTGAACATGTAACATGCGGGACACAGAAAAATATACATAAAAAGGAGAATGAGTGACAATTATATTTTTTCTATGAAAATGAAATAAAGTTATGACTAGATTCTTAAATCTAATCGAAATTTATGCCCCATTAACAAAATTTCTATGAGACTAATGATACCACATAATACTTTTATTTGCATGTTGTAATTATTTCTTTACAAAACAAAGCAAGTTTTTCTAATGTGATTTTTACTATTCATAAGATCTTCAAATTTCAATGCATTAGGATACGTATAATTATACGGTTTAATAAACGTACGTCTACCGTTATGCTATTTTTTTTATATATTTTTTACTGTTACCAAAATCACAGATATGCATACTATTCAACTCCGTGCCAAAATGTGATAAAAGAGATAGTGAAATTCGTGCCGCTATTCAACTTCTTTTTGGTATTTAAACTTGTTTGGCTTAATAGTTTTGACAGCTGCTGCGCACGCAGCGTGGAAACAGATGTGAAAGGTTATACTTATTTTTCATTTCAGTGGGTTAAAGTATTTTATTGCATAAATGAGTTTGTTAACTGATATCTTTGATATGTCCTATATCCGAATTGTTTCAAGGTACACACAATAAACCATCATTTGACAGCCAGATCACTGACAAACCGTCAGTAAAATCGGATATAACAATATTTCCGGATAAACTCGTTTAGTCTATTTTTTTTACAGTCATTATTATTTTGTATCATACAGTATGTACAAAATAATTTTTTAAATAGAATTATTGAGAAAAATTTCGTTACTTTTTGTGAACTATTTAGGTGTAATTTTTATTAATTAGATTTTAATTTTGTTAAAAAAAAAGTAAAAAAAAAAGGAAGTGGTTAGCCGTACGGCTAGCCAAAAGTTCTAGCTGTACGTGAGTCATGTACGAGTAGCCAGGACTCACTGTATTGTCTAGTCGTACGGCACTTTTTAAAATTATATGGAAGTCGAACATGCAGGAAAAGAGTCAACTCGGCCCTATACCAACTCGGCACGGGTCAACTCAGCACGGGTCAACTCGGCCCACTTTACAAAAATATATAGGCCTATAACGTATTTACTTTGCTTTGCATGTTGTTAAGGTAAATGAATGATAAGAAATATCTTATTATTATTATATAATTATACATTGTACCTCTGCTGAAATAAAGTATATTTAGAAAAAAAAAATTATTTATTTGTCTTGCAAAAATATGAAACAAAAACGTGTTTACTTAATAGCATAAGCTTCTAATTAATTGCAGGTGGTCACTAATCAAATTTGAATGAATAAGTCAATCATAATTATCATTAATAATAATTAATCGGTATATATATTTAACATACACATTGATTGATAATGATAGCCCGTGACAATAGGAGTCCTTTGATGTCCTTTACCCATTTTTAAAAGTGGGCCGAGTTGACCCGTGCCGAGTTGGAATAGGGCCGAGCTGACTCGGGGGCCGAGTATGTTTTAGGGCCGGGCTGACCCGGATTCGAACATGCATATATATGTTATTTTGTGCCTCATGATTATGATATGTTGTTTTATTTGTATGAAAGGTGAATTTTTGTTAATTAAGCACTTGGATCGAATAAATAATGATCCAAGTGGAATAAATAAAAAGAACATTGAAAAAACAAAAAAAAATAAACAAAAAACAATGGTGAAAAGCAAAAATAATTGTATCATTTTCAAATACAGTAGATAAATATCGAACATAAAAGCACTATCAATTAATAAGCCTTAATTAAAGCCTAACCAGGGACTGACAATACGATTTTAAAATGCATTTCACGGAACATGCAACCTTTCCTTAATGATGGACAAACTTCTATACCGTCGGTAATTGACGCAATATTATTATCAGAGCCCAACAACAATAATTTTTCATTTAAAAGTTGTCGAAAATTAAACTTAATTAACCCATTACTTCATGAGCATTTTGTGAAAAATGGCTGTTTTCATTGAAAAGTCTCCCGTTACAAGTTCAAATTGCTATAATACTATAAAAACTGCTTCAACACTAATCAAACTTGGGATTCCCCACTCCTCTATTTTATCCAGTCCAAAATTTCCCATAAACTCTTAAAGTCATAAAGATAGAGTATTATAAAGATAGATCAAGTATGTTTGGTCCAATGCTATTTGATGGAAATGGGTATGTAGGTACATAGTTATTTAATGATAGTGATTCTGCCAATTGTTATGCAAGATAAGTGATATTACAAATCCCTGAAAAGAAAAGACTAGTTTGGTATCTGTTGTGTTGTTTTGAAAGGTCACAAAATCCTTATGTATATCAATATGTAATGCTATTGGAATCAAAAGTATTATAAAATGTATAAGAATCTTACACCAGTTGGCTGCTGATACAGATGGGTATATCAACTCGTTGACAACCATTGTGGTATAGATGCATGTAACTGTTTAAGGCACTAACAACATTCTGTAGCATTTAATAGAGGATATTGAATGAATGTAAGTTCAATACTGAATTTATTGCAGGAGTTAAATAAAATTATATTATGCGAGCCTCTGGCGAGCATATAATTATTTTATTCAACGAGTGCAATAAATTCAGTAATGATCTTAAATGAATTTAATATTCTATTTATCACATACCCAAAATAAAGACCGTTTAAAGTGAAATAAGAGTCATTTTTCATTGACGCACCTATAGTATAAAGCTAACATTTAGCGCGTCTTTACACTATGTTTGTATAACGCTAATGATGTCACGTCAAAACATATGCATGGCGGTGCAATACCAATGTTACGGAGTTGCAAAATAAGCACAGGTGTGTGATAAACTGTTATATGAACTAAGCCTAATTCATTTCTATATATTAGACCACTGTTAGATTTTTTGTTTTGTTTCTTTTTCTGTTTTTTTTGGCATATTATACAAAGTAATAGAATAGCTCTTGAATTGAGCATAATTTGCCAAATGGAAGCTTATGATTTAAAACTTTTTCATCTAAAATGGAGGTGGGATGGCATTTTTCAAATTCTGCAAATTATTTAACTTACTAGCAAGTCTTCAAATGAAAGATGGCAGTGCCAAGCACTTGAAAGTCCTATATGATATATGCAAGGGAAGGTTATCAAGTGCCTTGAAATAATATCTCTTTTATATCTAAATTTTAGAGAAAATTATGATAAGATTTTCAAAAATATCTATTATATCTTTATATTTGTCTTTTCTAGGTACAGAAAATGCCTGAAATACCTGGGTGAAGTAAAAACCTGGCAGGATGCCAAAAGTTTTGTTTCCATGTGACTTGGATCACTGGTGGCGTGTAAAAGACAAGCTACATCAACTAAAGAAAGACTGCCAACTAAGGGTTTGTTCTATAGATGTTCAGTAAATAAACACATTATTTTTGTTGTTAATTGTTGTCAATTACCAAAACAAGAATTAAAAGTGCAGTACAGTGTAACTTCCGAATTCCGGAACTTCTAAAATCCGGAAACTTCTGAAATCCGAACATTTTTCAGAGTCCCGAAATTTCTCCTTCTGTTTTCCATGTAATGAAAACTTCTGAATTACGGAACTTCTGAACGATTTTCTGGTAAAATTTAGGTTTTATCAATTCAAATTTACTTCCAAAATCCGGAAATTGAAAACGGGGTGAAAGAATATTATACTTGTAAAACTTTAACAATGTCATCTTGACACCTTTTGGAATCACAACCTGTCAAGCATGTCAAATGCTTAATTAAAGTGTGAAAGTGGAGTTAGTGAAAGTGGTATAATGTAATGGATATTAAAAAAATATTACAGGTTATAGCAGGCAGGTACTACATGAAATGTACTAAAGGATAAATTGTGATAAAAATGATCATTATGCTATTGTATCAGCCAATTTTGTGATAGGTGACAATGAAATTTAAATTAGTTAGACACTTTTACATTCCTAATATTTTGCCATTTTATGATTTTAATCATCCTCATATTTTTTTCAACATGTCTTACTAAAACAATTGATGTGTAATGTTTCTAGTTGTTCAGATAATTCCGAACTTCTGAATTCCGGAAACTTCCAAATACCGAACAATTTGGCTAGTCCCACAGGTGTTCGGTATCAGAAGTTACACTGTATTTTAAACTTCTTGTCCCACACTGCTGTTCTTCATTAGAGAATGGTAAAGCCTGTCAGTCTTATTTGAAATGGGGGCTACAGCTGCTGTCCGAAATTTTACATAAAAGTTATTATAAAATCACAAAACACATTACAGTGATTTCAAATAGTATTAAAAATACAAAAGTGACATTAGTGAGTTAATAGATGAAAGTCAAAATAAGTTTCTATTTTGTCAAAATAAGTTTCTTTTTTGCCATAATTCTTTTAAATCTTAGGTTTTACTTCACATGAACAATATATAACTGATATGGCCCATGGAAATATCTGTAAGCATCCATTGGAAATTACCTGTAATGTTCAATTTATAAAAAGAGTAAGTTTTTTATATTTAAGACAAATTTATATTTTATCCTAAAATTTTTCAAATATCTACTGTTAGTCAATCACCATTATGACAGTCAATCTTTTGAAAAAATATGTAGTCAATTTTGTTCACATTGATAAGGTAAAAAAATCAGAAAATGTCACTTTAATCAACTTTAAATATAATTAATGACTAATTCAGATATATTGTTACCAAAAATTTGGGTTTTATTCCATTTTCAGGAAGACTTTGATGTTAAAACAATTGCTCAGGATCATCAGATAGTGGTGGATGTAAATCAGGGTATTTTTGTAACAGAGCATGTAAACTGGGGAGAAACTGTGTACTATGGGCTTGTAAAATACTTCAGAAAACATGCAACTGCTGAAGAACAGAATCAATTTGTAAAAATAACGTTTCCATCCATTATTGACCTTGCACTTGATATTGAGGCCCTTCTTCCTACAGATGGAATTGACATAAGTGAACAGCAAAAAGGCGAGTATTTAGCAGGAAAAGGTGCATGGGGGAATTAAACTGCATGTTTGCTAAAGGGGAAGAAAAAAATGTGATATATAAATTGAAGTTTAGGGGAAAACTGTTTTAAAGAATTTTCTTGAGCAGAAGATACCTTTTATGCATCCATGCTATAGGAGGAATAAAACTGCATATGAGCCGCGTCATTCAGCTGCGCACTATGTTGGTTTTGTTGTGACGCGGCTCATATATATATAGGATCTTATTGATTAGCTACATGTCATAAAATGTGGTACTAAAATCATTTGTATCAAACATGATTTATTCACTATAAAAACATATGATATATCATACAAAATGTACATGTGTTCAAAGTTAAGATGAATGTGAATTCTAACTTTTTTTTCAGAATTCTCATTGAAACTTTTTTTACCATGCACATTCTAAAATGAATTTTCTATGATAATTGCTTTAAAGGTATAAATGTTTGATATATAGTGTCTCTGTCCTGGCTTGCTTATTTCATGGTTTTTTGTTGTTGTTTTTTGTTTGCAGGTGGAACATGTGAAATCAGTAGAAAATTATGTTGTTCTATTGTGGCATGTGGGTTTCTCTGCTTGTTCCCAGTTGGCTGGGGAACCAAACTGAACAAGATTAACTTTAACAAATTCTTTTCAAACTTACCTATGTAAGTATTATGCAGTGTAGATTAAGTTTTACCATGTTTAGTAAATTATATATCAGCTATCAGTGACAGCTTCTTAAACATATTAAATGGTGTTTGAAATGATTGTAAGAGATTGCGGATTGACCGCAAAACTTATTTAAGTCCTTCTTTATTTCATATATGTTACTGCAGTTTTGTCAATCCGCGACTGATACTGTGTTGTCTATCTTCCTGTAAGATGGATTATTAGACAGGTTTTATTGTTTTCATTGTCAGTTGTGTTTAAGATTGACCGTCATATTTTTTGTTCTGAAGATATAAAATGATCATTTATTAGACCAAGTTTATTAACCAGGTTTTCAATTTTGAAAATCCTGGTTATTAGATTGGGGTATGGCGGGCGGATGGGCGGCTGGGCGGATGGGCGGGCGTCAAACGAAATTGTGTCCGCTCTGTAACTCTTCAACCCTTTGAAGAATTTTGATGAAACTTCAGACAAATGTTTACCACATCAAGATGACGTGCAGAACGCATGTTCCGCATGGCTGGCTCCAAGGTCAAGGTCACAGTGACATTAACATTGAAAATCCTGTCCGCTCTGTAACTCTTCAACCCTTTGAAGAATTTTGATGAAACTTCAGACAAATGTTTACCACATCAAGATGACGTGCAGAACGCATTGTTCCGCATGGCTGGCTCCAAGGTCAAGGTCACAGTGACATTAACATTGAAAATCCTGTTTACATGATTTTAACTGTCAAACGAAATTGTGTCCGCTCTGTAACTCTTCAACCCTTTGAAGAATTTTGATGAAACTTCAGACAAATGTTTACCACATCAAGATGACGTGCAGAACGCATGTTCCGCATGGCTGGCTCCAAGGTCAAGGTCACAGTGACATTAACATTGAAAATCCTGTCCGCTCTGTAACTCTTCAACCCTTTGAAGAATTTTGATGAAACTTCAGACAAATGTTTACCACATCAAGATGACGTGCAGAACGCATGTTCTGCATGGCTGGCTCCAAGGTCAAGGTCACAGTGACATTAACATTGAAAATCCTGTCCGCTCTGTAACTCTTCAACCCTTTGAAGAATTTTGATGAAACTTCAGACAAATGTTTACCACATCAAGATGACGTGCAGAACGCATGTTCCGCATGGCTGGCTCCAAGGTCAAGGTCACAGTGACATTAACATTGAAAATCCTGTTTACATGATTTTAACTGTCAAACGAAATTGTGTCCGCTCTGTAACTCTTCAACCCTTTGAAGAATTTTGATGAAACTTCAGACAAATGTTTACCACATCAAGATGACGTGCAGAACGCATGTTCCGCATGGCTGGCTCCAAGGTCAAGGTCACAGTGACATTAACATTGAAAATCCTGTCCGCTCTGTAACTCTTCAACCCTTTGAAGAATTTTGATGAAACTTCAGACAAATGGTTTACCACATCAAGATGACGTGCAGAACGCATGTTCCGCATGGCTGGCTTCCAAGGTCAAGGTCACAGTGACATTAACATTGAAAATCCTGTCCGCTCTGTAACTCTTCAACCCTTTTGAAGAATTTTGATGAAACTTCAGACAAATGTTTACCACATCAAGATGACGTGCAGAACGCATGTTCCGCATGGCTGGCTCCAAGGTCAAGGTCACAGTGACATTAACATTGAAAATCCTGTTTACATGATTTTAACTTGATTTGGCAGTCAAAGGTCATATCATCTTTGGAGGTAATTTAAAAAAGATATTATATATTATTTCATGTCTACTTTGTAAACTTGTTTTTTATTATACAGAATTATCAATATAATTATAGTGAACAAATTCTTCTGTGCTGAACTCGTCCTACATTTCTCAACGGATTTTGTTCAAAACTTTCACAGAAGCTTTGTCATCAAGCACCCTGGCACATATTGTCGGGGTTTTTGTGATTGGATAGTTTTTTGACCTAATTATGGCCCTTTGTTTTTTTCCTTATACATAATATTATAGTGAACACTTCTTCAGTGGCAATTCCTCCTACATTATTCATGTTTTACATTGCACATAGTTACATTGTTTGTTGCTTGTATTTGTATTTCAAATACAACATATTTATCTACAATGGTGATAATTGAAAACCTGGTTTCATGGCATTGCCATGTTTCTTGTTGTAATTGAAGTAGGGAAAATCTTTCTTATATGTAATTTATTGAAGTGGAGAAACCCTTTCTAATAAGGGAGTAATTGAATAGAGGGATACCCCTTGTAATAAGGGAGTTATTGAAGTGGGGGATACACCTTGTAATAATTGAGTTATTGAAGTGGGGATACCCCTTGTTAGCTCACCTGTCACAAAGTGACAGGGTGAGCTTTTGTGATCGCTTTTCGTCCGGCGTCCGTCCGTCCGTCCGTAAACTTTTGCTTTAAATGACATCTCCTCATAAACCACTGAGCCAATTTCATCCAAACTTCACAGGAATGTTCCTTTGGTGGTCACCTTTAAAAATTGTTCAAAGAATTTAATTCCATGCAGAACTCTGGTTGCCATGGCAACCAAAAGAAAAAACTTTAAATATCTTCTTTTAAAGAACCGTAAGAGCTAGAGCTTAGATATTTGGCATGAAACATCTTCTAGTGAATGTCTACCAAGTTTGTTCAAATAAAAGCCCTGGGTCAAAATTGGCCCGGGGGGGGGGGGGGGTCATTGATTTTTCCCAATATGCATATAGTAAAAACTTAAAAAAAATCTTCTTTTTAAAGAACCCAAAGAGCTAGAGCTAAGATATTAAGCATGAAACATCTTCTAGTGAGTGTCTACCAAGTTTGTTCAAATTAAAGCCCTGGGGTCAAAATTGGCCCGCCCCGAGGGTCATTGATTTTCCCTATATGCATATGGTAAAAACTTAAAAAAATCTTCTTTTAAAGAACCATAAGAGCTAGAGCTTTAGATATTTGGCATGAAACATCTTCTAGTGAATGTCTACCAAGTTTGTTCAAATAAAAGCCCTGGGGTCAAAATTGACCCTGCCCCAGGGGGTCATAGATTTTCCCCATATGCATATAGTAAAAACTTAAAAAATCTTCTTTTAAAGAACCCAAAGAGCTAGAGCTAAGATATTTAGCATGAAACATCTTCTAATGAGTGTTTACCAAGTTTGTTCAAATAAAAGCTCTGGGGTCAAAATTGGCCCCGCCCCAGGGGGGGAATTGATTTTCCCTATATGCATATAGTAAAAACTTAAAAAATCTTCTTTTAAAGAACTCAAAGAGCTAGAGCTTAGATATTTAGCATGAAACATGTTCTAATGGGTGTCTACCAAGTATGTTCAAATAAAAGCCCTGGGGTCAAAACTGGCCCCGCCTGGGGGGGGGTCATTGATTTTCCTCATATGTGTATAGCAAAAAACTTAAAAATCTTCTTTGAAAAAACCCAAATAGCTAGAGTTTTAGATATTAAGCATGAAAACATCTTTTAGTAAATATCTACAAAGTTTGTTTCAAATAAACACCCGGGGGTCAAAACTGGCCCTGCCCCAGGGGTGACATTGTTTTTAACTATATGTGTATAGTAAAAACTTTAAAAATCTTCTTTTAAAAAAGCCAATGAGCTAGAACTTAGATGTTTAGCATGAAACATCTTCTTATGGGTGTCTACCAAGTCTGTTCAAATAAACAAATAAAAGCCCTTGGGTAAAAATTGGCCCGGGGGTGGGGGGCCTATATACAGGTGAGCAACCTCAGGGCCATCATGGCCCTCTTGTAATAAGGGAGTTATTGAAGTGGGGGATACCTCTTGTAAATAAGGGAGTTATTGAAGTGGGGAATACCCCTTGTAATAAGGGAGTTATTGAAGTGGGGGATACCCCTTGTAGAAAGGGAGTTATTGAAGTGGGGATACCCCTTGTAATAAGGGAGTGATTGAAGTGGGGATACCCAGGCTTGTAATAAGGAAGTTATTGAAGTGGGGGATTCCCCTTGTACTGAAGTGGGGGATACCCCTTGTAATAAGGGAATAATTGAAGTTGGAATACCCAGGCTTGTAATAAGGAAGTTAAGGGTGTTATTGAATTGGGGGATACCTCTTGTAATAAGGGAGTAATTAAAGTGTGGTATACCCCTTGTAATAGGGGAGTAATTGAAATGGGGGAAACCATTTTTAACAGAGGAGTTATTGAAATGGTTAAGCCCTTTCTTATAGAAGAGTTATTGAAGTCAGTGGGGATATCAGTTTTAATAAGGGGTAATTGAAGTGGGTAAAACATGTCTAAAATGTGAGTATTTGAAGTGGTGAAACCTGCTAATAACTTAAGGGAGTAATTGAAGTGTGAAAATGGCCCCAATAAGGGAAAAAATGAAATTGGGAAACCCTTTTTAATAAGGGAGTATTTGATGTATTTTATTGTTTGATTTGGGATTTATGTCACACGGACATGTATAGGTCATATGGTGACGCTGCAGCTTTACTGGTAGAGGAAGACCTCAGGTGCCCTTCCGTGCATTATTTCAGGCATGGACGGCACCTGAGTAGAACCACCAATGTTCCGTAAGCTAGCTAGATAGCTTCCTCACATGTAAGAATCCAAAGTCCCTGTGGGGATTCGAACCCACCGTGGTGAGGGACAAGTGGGTATTCAGAGATGATAGAAGTAGTTAACCAACTGTCTTAGTTAAATTTTGTAAGAGGAGTTAATATGAAATAATAAAAAAAGAAAAGAAACTTTTATCTTTTTGCAAGAACAGAGTTAATTGAGTATAAGTCACATTAATTGTACAGTGTGTAAGTGAAATGTTGTTGTAGGTTTTTTTTAGTTTGTTTGAAGATAGACAAGGGAATAAAATTGGTGTCTCATGTCTTAAATTATGAATCATGATTTTATCCTTGTTATAAATCATGTTATCATGTTTCGAGGCTGATGAAAGTTTTTTTATATTAAATTTGATAGACTTATAGCTATAACTTTCCTAGTTTGTAGAAATTTAAAGAAAAATAAGTTTCTACATTTGGGATTCTTCTGCTCACTTTTGTTATTACATAAATTTCAGACCATCCCAGAATGCCAAGTTGCGATGTATTCTTCATTTCTTTGAGAGAGTGACGGCAGAGAGAAACACGCTGAATGGGGCACTGCTGTTTACCAGACAGGTAGGGAGTCTGATTTCATCATTTTATGAAGAACTCCCTTTGAAAAAAAAAAAGATAAAATACTATGCATTTCTTCTAAGGGAAAGGCAGAGTGTTTTCAAATGTACAAGTCACTTGTATTTCTGAAAAGTTAATACAATACTAGGTATACATGTTTCTTAATTAATAAACTATGGGTACTAGTTGTGAAGTTTGTTTTATAATTGGATGGAAAAAACACACTTTTACTTTTAGTGTTTCTTTTACTAAATAGGGAACAAATGTCATGTAGGAATGATGATCTGCACAATTGATGAGAAATGTTAGAAAAAAAACCTGATCACATTAAATATAACACATTTTATAGCACAATTTAATTTTTATTTTGAAGGAAATTGTCCATTTCTGATATGATTAAATACAAACAAATGTTTTTGAGAGAAAATTCTCAGAAGTTACAATTTTGTATCATCTATAATATATTTCATGATGTATATAGCATCATTTCTTGTATCAAGTATATTATTTAGCTAATGACATTTTGTCAGGGCTGACATAGTTAAGTAGTTTTGGTCAGTGACTCCTCTGCTTTGGGGAAGCTATCTGGCTAGCATACGGAATGTCGGTGGTTCTACTCAGGTACCTGTTTGTGCCAGAAATAATGTACAGACTGGCATCTTAGGTCTTCTCTTCCAGTAAAGCTGGAAATTGGCTGTATGATTTATACTGTGTTGGTGTGACGTTAAACTAAAAAAAAAGCTTACAGAAGGTTGGTATTTCTACCCAGATGCTGGCTTCTACCTAAAATAATGCAAAGAGACACCTTAACGTTTTCTTTTACCATTAAAGCTGAAAAGTCACCATATGATCTTAACAGTGTAAGTGTAACTTAAATCTCAACCATAAAAAAAGACATTATGTGAACAACAATATGATACCTAACTTAAAAAACTTAATCTTAAGGATATAACTTGTTAGCAATAAAGGTCAATTATCTGTAATATTATAGTTTAATCAATATATCAGGTGATCAAGAGGGAAGAGTTACCTACCTTGGATACATGGTTGAACTGTACATCAGATCTGTGTCATGTGGACGTACGACAACATGGTCTCATTGAAGATGCTGGCTGTAATACAGTAGAGGTACGTTCTTTTCAGTTATAAAATAAAAGTTTATTGCATTTTCCCCAGATTTCATAAGTCATAAATGTGTTGAAATCTATCTTCTTTAATTGATTAAGTTTAATATGTGTTTGTAACAGTCTTTTATCCCTTTACAAGTTTTCCTGGATTAAAAAACGAGTACAAACCTAGATATTTAACCAAGTGAGCGGCTGCGCTTCACATGAATCTTCTTTTTGATCTTTGAATATTTGTTGTGCCAAGTTGACCTGGTTGACCTGTACTTGTGTTGGTGTCTTTTATAATATCAAATAGTCATGGTATTGTAGATCAAAGTATTTTAGAAATCATTTGTTTGGTAAATCATTTGTATTAATATATATTAAAATAATCATTTGTATTGATTTATATTAAATAAATCATTTGTATTGATTTATATTAAAGTAATCATTTCTATTGATTAATATTAAAGTTATTGAATTTAATATATTGGCTCATATATTAATATTATTATATTATTAGCTATGGAATCATTGAATCATTGTATGATATAAACATAATGTTTTATGCTACATGTTATATTTGGGAAATATTGAAAGTAATGAATATTTATTGGCTTGTTTCAGGTTGACTTTGCAAATCGGTATATTGGGGGTGGAGCTTTGAGTCGAGGGCGTGTGCAAGAAGAGATACGGTTCACTGTATGTCCAGAGCTAATTGTGTCCATGCTTTTTATGGAAGTAATGGAAGAGAACGAGGCTATTATTATACAAGGTTTTGAGCAATTTTCAGCTGTAGAAGGTTATGCTGCCTCTCTGAAATATGTCGGAGACCATAAAGATAAGGCTGAGGTAATTTATAATGTCTTTCAGAGGTTAAAACTTTACATTAAATATTGATATAAAAATTTTAGTTTATTGGCTGACAAAGTTGCTGTCCAAAATATTAACCTTTGTCCAGTTGTAGACATGCAACTGTCTGATGTAATGGGTTTTGACATTAATAAGATTAAGTAGACAAGTATAAAGTTAATACTTGTGGTACAGGCAAATGACCGCCTCACATGAGTGTATAGAAAATTCTTACTGTTTCTCGTTGAAAAAAACTTAGTTGATGTATCAGAGAATACGGAAGATATGTGGTCCTACAGGAGATTATGTCTAAAATCATCAAACACAGTTATGATACTCTTTTATGACATCAAACTGAGATCTGTACATTTACAAGACATTGGTCAATAATAGAAAGTTTAAAGTTGTTCTATACTTGAATCACTTTGTCCTGTCAATCTATATGTCTACTAATTTATGTCCCTTTGAAGGTGTATCTTTTCATCTTTTAAGTCCCCCCAAAAGTTTTTTTCTCATACTGTGAATTCACTTATATTCGTGGGCATGAATTTCGTGTTTTTATCAAAACGGGCATGTTCGTGGGTTCTTAAATTCGTGGATTTTCGTTTTCTTGTTTAAAAAAAAAATTCAGTAACCTAATGCAAAGTAATCTTAAACTTAATTGTTGAACATTTTTACTTACAACATGTACATATCTTTACTTGTCACACAGCGGTTGTCAATAAATTTAATCCTTGCCTCTGGGCATAACTCTAATATAGCACAGTTACTGCCGATAATTGACTGCAATTAACACATTTATGTGACATGATATGCACCTCCATTGGACACACTGTCCCTGTAATTCGCCGATGTAAACATCATATAATTTATACGACACCTGGCACGTTTGAACCAGCGAGTGTTAAAGTTTACACCCTGAATTGGTCTTAACATATTTGACAGTAACTACACGCAACGTCACAGCGACTGTGTAAATTTACATGCATATGAATTATTCTCGGTAAATAACACAAGTATATGTAAAGTTGGTGGCGTCTTTGATGTTTACAGAATAGCATTCGCACAAATACCGATTAAAATTCATATAAACTGGATCATTTAAAAACGACAAAGGAAAGTACAATAAATCTGTTTTAGCGATCGTATTTTTTTATAGTTTTGTGTACTTACGACATTAATATCAAAGTCTTTTTTTTTTAAATTAATAAGAGCAAACTGACAATTTTTATCAGCGCTAATTATTGCACTGCCTGGGTTCCCATATTTACTCGATTATGTCAAGTGTTCTTGTTAACACAATCAAGTCTTAGTAGACTACAACGATCGAGTATGTATATGCGACATTTGTGACAGTAAATTTAGGACATATAATCGAGTTTTCTTTCAAGTTTCTTAAATATTGCAAACGGATTTAATATGTCACTAACCTGGTTATCTGTCTGTACTTACATCCACATCACGAAATATAGGCCGGAAAAGAGCTGACGCATGTTTGTAATATATAGAACAGAGACAGGGTAAGAAGTATTTGTTAGGATAAAAGTTCGTCGGATCTTAAATTCGTAGATTGACCTAACTACGAAAATTCGTGCCCCACGAATAATAATGATTTTACAGTATCCACTTTAACAGGATGATGTGCAGAACCCATGCTGATGTTCTGCCAACTAAAGGTCAAGATCATCCTTGGAAATCAAATGTTACACAATTTTAAGTTTCAGTTTTATAAACCCTATACCTCTTGAAAGACGTTCTTTAAACTTTGCTTCAATGTTCACCTTCAAATATAGTGATATAGAAACTTAAATAGAATATTGTGTGGTAGAGATAGTGGGTGTATTTGTCACTGCTGTATCAGCCCTTTAAGTTTGTAACACCCAAGGTAAGCCAAAATCAACTTTTCTGTTTCAGTGCCATAAATTGTATTGAAGCACTGTAAAACCAAACAAAACCAAACTAAATAAACAATCTAGTTTATATACTGTATGTTGTTTTCAGGTTGATGAGAAGGGTAATTTAAAGAACATGTTGACAGCTATAGATGCGGTCTCATACAAACATAGCAATAAAAATCAATACCAAGATGATAATGTCCTCAGAGATCTTAATAAGGCTTTTACAGGTATCATATGATATTCTCATAATATTGTGCCAAATTAATTTGTTCCTCCAAATAATCATCGCAAATCTTAATCAAACAGGTACTTTGGAGTCTTTCATGTGAGGAAGCTATTCAGCTAGCTTACTGAACATCAGTGGTTTACTCAGGGGCATGCACAGAAGGGCACCTGAGGTCTTCCTCTACCATTAAAGCTGAAAAAATGCCAAATGACCTATACTGTGTCTGTGCAACATAAAACCCAATGGAACAAACTTTGTCAAACTTTGTAGATGAATAACACTGATTTGATGTCAAATCATAATATCAAATGTCACACCCTTATAAAGTTATGCAGATTTCCAGAAAATGAATTTATATTGCTGCAATTTTCTACAAAAAGTTGCATTTAAAAGTTATATTTTTAAAGCTGCATGCCTCCAGATGAGCAAAAATATATCATTCCTGAGAAAAATGTACAAAGATTTTAGGAAAGGTATAAAGATTCAAAATTCTTGTAAAAATTTACAAGTTATGTGCAATTAATGACGTTACGTAACATGGTGTAACACAGTTAGGGCAATTTTTTTCAAGTTTTGACCTCTTTAAAGTAATTTACATAGGTTGTAAGTGCCATTGATAATGTGTAAATTGCATTCTTTTAGTAACTTTACAATGTTATATTGTTAAATACATTTTCAAATTTTCATGAAAATTAGCATGAATCTTGAGGCGTGCTGCTTTAAACAGATCAGAGAAATTTAAACCATATTGTTACCTTAATGCATTAACATGTTAATTCCTTTTGAATTCAACAGGAGTTAGTCCATTGCTGCACTATAGTGACAATATCTACTTTACATTTTATAAAAATACTCGATATTTTCAGGATTTAACACACCATTTACACTGCCACCTGGTGTTTGTGCTAGAAGTTTAAGTGAAGAAAGTTACTTCACTGCCAGAGAAAGTGATGTAGATGAAACTGATAGTGTACAAGAACAAGGTTTGTTAACCTTTTAACCTGCTGGAACTAGAAGTGATTAGCCTTTGTCTAGAGCCAAGCCAGCCGGCACATCTGTGAAATATGGCCTGGGTCTATACTGTTGATGGCTCTGTTTTTGCAGAATTATGACCCTTTTTAGCTCGACTATTCGATAAGAATAAGTAGAGCTATTGCAGTCACCCGAGCGTCGGCGTCGGCGTAACCACTTATGTTAAAGTTTTTGTAATAGTTCAAATATTTTCAAAGTCCATTGACATATGGCTTTGAAACTTTGCACACTTGTTCACCATCATGACCCCAACCTGTAGACAGGAGGAGGTAACTCTATCAAGCATTTTGACAGAATTATGCCCCTTTTTCGACTTAGAATTTATGTTAAAGTTTTTGTAATAGTTCAAATATTTTCAAAGTCCATTGACATATGGCTTTGAAACTTTGCACACTTGTTCAACATCATGACCCCAACCTGTAAACAGGAGGAGGTAACTCTATCAAGCATTTTGACAGAATTATGCCCCTTTTTCGACTTGGAATTTATGTTAAAGTTTTTGTAATAGTTCAAATATTTTCAAAGTCCATTGACATATGGCTTTGAAACTTTGCACACTTGTTCAACATCATGACCCCAACCTGTAAACAGGAGGAGGTAACTCTATCAAGCATTTTGACAGAATTATGCCCCTTTTTCGACTTAGAATTTATGTTAAAGTTTTTGTAATAGTTCAAATATTTTCAAAGTCCATTGACATATGGCTTTGAAACTTTGCACACTTGTTCAACATCATGACCCCAACCTGTAAACAGGAGGAGGTAACTCTATCAAGCATTTTGACAGAATTATGCCCCTTTTTCAACTTAGAATTTACTGTTAAAGTTTTTGTAATAGTTCAAATATTTTCAAAGTCCATTGACATATGGCTTTGAAACTTTGCACACTTGTTCAACATCATGACCCCAACCTGTAAACAGGAGGAGGTAACTCTATCAAGCATTTTGACAGAATTATGCCCCTTTTTCGACTTAGAATTTATGTTAAAGTTTTTGTAATAGTTCAAATATTTTCAAAGTCCATTGACATATGGCTTTGAAACTTTGCACACTTGTTCAACATCATGACCCCAACCTGTAAACAGGAGGAGGTAACTCTATCAAGCATTTTGACAGAATTATGCCCCTTTTTCGACTTAGAATTTACGTTAAAGTTTTTGTAATTGTTCAAATATTTTCAAAGTCCATTGATATATGGCTTTTAAACTTTGCACACTTGTTCAACATCATGACCCCAACCTGTAAACAGGAGGAGGTAACTCTATCAAGCATTTTGACAGAATTATGCCCCTTTTTCGACTTAGAATTTATGTTAAAGTTTTTGTAATAGTTCAAATATTTTCAGAGTCCATTGACATATGGCTTTGAAACTTTGCACACTTGTTCACCATCATGACCCCAACCTGTAAACAGGAGGAGGTAACTGTATCAAGCATTTTTTTTACTATCAAGCACTAAGAATAGTCGAGCGTTGCTGTCCTACTGACAGCTCTTGTTTGAACTTGGAAAATTTTACATTATTCAGGCTCTTGTTTTATTATCAAGTACTGAGTGTAGTCAAGCACGCTGTCCTGCCGACAACTCTTGTTGAATTTTGGTATTGAAATCCCCTAAACTTACAATGGAATTTTCCAAATTTAAAGCAGGCCAAGTTTATTATATTTATCTGTTATATTGAACCTTCAAGGTAGTTAGTATTAACTATTTAGAACTGTTTTAATGTGGTCTTTTTTAGAGATGGTTGTCATAGAAAAGGAAGACAGACATTGTTTATTGTTGTTGAATTTCAGATTTGATGGGCAATCGACAGATTGATGTTTTTGTTGAAGAGCTTCTTCAAGGGGCAATGACTCATGCTCTGTTAGATGCTTCCAAAGTTATCTCCAGCAGAGAAGAGCGCCATGAACATGAACTGCCAACTAGTGGCGGAGAACATTATTTACACAGACAATCTAGTATGGATCATTTAGAGGTTAATTTTAGAGACTGGTATGCCAACTACCGACGTAGAAGCTCCAATTTGAGTGACTTAAGTTCGCGGCGTAGTAGTTATGATCTAGCTTCACGCAGAAGCAGTGCTTGTAGTGCAAGGGGATATAGTTCCGAGTACAGCTCCGAGTTTGAGGAATATTACGATAATTTTCAACAACAGGAACAAAAGTACAAATATCATACCATTAAAGAAGAAGTGGGCTCTACGACTGTCAGTGAATTCGCTTCAACTTTGGCTGCCAGTTTACTAAGGCAGGGTGCGGAGGAGGCTTCTGGTTTCATACCACATAATTTTCATGGAAGTCAACCAAGTTATGACATTCAGCGACCATTACCAGTTAGAGTTTCAACAGCAAGTTTATCCACTTTGGACTCAATTGAAAATGAAGAAGCCATTGTAAGGGAAGACTGTATAAGACAATATGTAGATGAAATGTTTGAAATAATTTGGCCATTTTCTGACAATGATATAGAGGTAGATGATGGTACCACACCTGGTGCCGAAATAAAACAGAGGATATTAGAATACAAAAGTGACTATTTTAACAACATTAAAATCAATGTGCTAAGGGATAGAATAAATGATGGCGAAGGTGAAAATGATAAAGTTGAAGATGAGCAAAATGAAATTGACGAGCGTCTGCTAGTAGCTGTTGCAGACCGAATGGTTACTATAGCTTTTCAAGAAGCTTTATTTGAATATCGCTATTTAATGAGTACTTTTGATAAGAACATGCTTCAGATTTCTGAGAGTAGCCAATCAGATCATTCCATTGATGCTAAGGACCAATCAGAATTAAGCTCATCAGAAAGTAACCAATCGAGGAGTAAGAAAAATTTGAATTCAAATTCAAATTTAGATCCAGCATATAGAGTAGCAGAAAAAGTGCTATCAGGACTTTTTAGTAAGAAAGAAACAGAATTACCTTCAAACATTAACCCTTCATTAGCTGAGCCCCAAAGCAATATTCCTAAACAAGAAATCTGTGATACTAAATTATTGGTTGTAGAGAGTATTTCTCCAAAGTCACATTCCACAAATTCAGACGATAGTGAACTCTCCGCGGCGAAAAGGCGGGAAATGTTCAGTAGGATAGCTGATAAAGAATTATCCAGTGGTCTAACCACACAACTAGAAAGTGATGAACATTCGTGCAATGATAATTTAACCTGTTCTTTAAACCTGTCATCAGATTCCTCACAAAGTGATTCAAGCTTAGGTAGACAACTCTTGTCATCCTCACCAGCACACTGTGATTATAAAGAAAGTTCTAGTCAGTCTAAGTCAAAGAGCCCCACTAATTGGGCTGAGTTCAGAAAGAAATCAAGTAGCAGTGAGTCAAAGTCATCAGATTCCAAATCGTCCGACAGTATTGCAATTAAGAACTCTTCTAAAACTGATCTAAAAGTGTCAAAATCACTTTCTCCTAAAAAATATCCCATTTCACACAATATATCAGAGAGACGTTCAGTACCAACTCTGTTTCCCCAGAAATCATTGGATAGCAGTGATAGAGGTAAAATAAATGATTTGAAATCCTCTACTCGCAAGGATTTACATAATTCTGAGGTACTCGGTCAAGATTCAGGCCCTGGTCTATCGAGAAGTGGGTTAAAGAGTCAGACGGGCACAAAAACAAATAAATTACATCACTTAACGCCACAGCATGCTCGACTTGTGATGAAACCTGGTCAATACTTTTCTACCGGCAATAAAAAGAATTACGATCAGTTTGCAAACAGTCTTTCACGTGATCTGTTGACAAATGCTTTCCTTCAAGTACAAGAGCACAATGAACCAGTAGCATATCCACGTCGAAGTAGCGAGCCAATGCAGATATCCAATGGTGCAGCGCTTCAGAGATATGAGCATTCTTTCCACACGATAAATGGAAAACGAAGCAAGAAAAGCAAGACTGATGAAGATATCTCACAGTTTGAAGCTGACTGGATGCAGCAGTATCCTTCAACTTCTTCTAGTGGCTTCAGAGATCCAGTTTTATCTAGGTCAGTGTTTTATTTATGCTTCATTTAGGGCTTTCGTTGTCAGTGTTTTAATTATGCCTTAGTTTGGAATATTTTAGGTCATGTTCAGTCAGGACTTTATTTGTAAGTGTTTTATTTGTGCTTAAGCCTTTACATAGGGCCAAGTTGTCAGTGTTTTAGCTATGCTTCACTTAGGTATCCAGTTTTCATGTTTTAGCTACACTTCAATTAGGGCTTAAGTTGTCCTTGTTTTAGTAACACTTCAATTAGGGCTTTAGTTGTCCTTGTTTTAGTTACACTTCAATTGGGTTACACTTCAATTAGGGCTTTAGTTGTCCTTGTATTATTTATGATTTAGTCAAAGGTATCAGTCTAATTGTTTTATATTATGTTTCAAATAATGTAAAAACACCTTATTTCATGACAACAAAATTTTGCAAATATTCTGATTTTTATGATTGTGTATTTTTTTATTATTTTGTAAATCTTCTGAACCGAAAGTGGCATCTATAGTCTGTTGCCCTCGTCTACATGTTTTCATATATGTTATTTATTCATTAGTTTGTTCTGAAAAAAGTTACTGAATTATAAATAACATCATTTCATAATAAACATTAAGTAAAGGGATTCTGTGGCTAAAATGTTTTTGTGGCTAAGTGAATAAGGAATAACACAGAAGTAAAATACCTTCAGAATGTCTTTTGGGAGCTATTTTTTAAGAAAATTTTGTCAAATGTTCTTGAATTTTGGCAGATGATTACCAAGATTTATCAAAATCCATCCAGAGGTTTCTGAGTTATAGCCCTTTGTTACATTAAAAGGGCATTTTTTAGGGAATATACTAGTACCCTATTGACTCATATTTTACAAGTAGTTAGTAGTTACATTGTAATGAAGCTCAACAGAATATGTATAATTGTAAGGTAATGATGTTTAGCAAATATTATCAACATCTGAAACTGTGCATATTATAGAAAACAATTTTTCTCTTTTATTGTTAAAATCTAAAAAATGCATTTCTTAGTGATAATACTGGTTATTATAAATTGAGAAAATAGTTTACATATTGTCAATCATCTTAGTGCAGTAACAGGTTAACTCCTATTAAATTATATAATGAGTTATCCCGTTACTGCACTAAGGTAACAATATGGATTTTTAAATGTTAAAAAGACTTGTGTAACTGGTGGATAAAAATTCTAAATTTGGAAAACTTTTGTAAAGCTCTTTTTCAAAACAAAAATTTGTTTGTTTTTAAAATGTTAAATTTCTAAAAATAAATACCACCAAAGTTCTTAATTTGGTCTAAATATGAATGGTGTGTATTGACATTTTATTATTTATTTCAGGTTTGCAGAAGAACTTATGAAAGCAAATGTATCTGTTCCGGCACTTCAACTCACAGTTGCCGGGGACAACGTCAGTATCAGTGGTTCAAGTCACTCTGTGTGCAGCACTATCAGCTCATTTAGAGACCCTTTACTTGCTTCATTTGAAGAAGAACTTTTAAATTCTGCCGATAAGAAATCTGCCAAAACGCAGACGTCGTGGTCAAGGACCCGGGGCTCTATGTGTTCGCCGCGTCTTGGTGGAAATAGTAACAGTTCAAGTAGCAGAGAGAGTAAGAAACAGCTTGGTATTAGCATTTCTATGGATAGTGAAACAAGTTGGATGTCAAATAGATCAAACAACGCAGTGCAATCACGATCTGTATCTGACTTTGCTGATACGCTGTCACGGAGAATTGTGTGCGAAGCTTTGACAGTTGTTTACAGGGCCTCATCAAGTTCCGGTGACTTTGATCTGGAGGATGTTCCATTATTTGTTGATTTGTACAGCAGTATGCTGGCTGTTAGTATTTTAAAGTCGGCTCTGCAGACGGCAGATATGCTTGGCCCTGATTGGTTGGACCAAAATAGAGTGGTCACATGGTCAGAGGAAACTAATTGTGTTCATTATAGTGAAGATGACAATTTGGATAGCTCTGACCAAAGTAGCAGTCCAGAAAGGTAAAGTGTTTTACTGCTTGGAAGAAAAATTGTTTTTTGTTTATCGCACTTTGTAGTCACATTTTGCAGTGGTAAAAAAACCTGGTTATTTGATCAGGAAAAACATAGGCAGAATGCAGGCAGATTAGGACCATTTTTTTATGTGTGTATTAAATGATGTACATTATGATTTTAAAGAAGGGTAATATATATTATATAAATGCTGCATGTGATAAATTGATTATACCTAAACATACTTACTATGCTTTGTATATAATTAAGTTAATGTTTAGTGATTGTATCTTGTTGTACTTGCCCAAATGTAGGCATCAGCACCGGCATAGCCGTCAGAGTTTTGGTTAACTTTGGTTACAAGTTGGTACCTCAAGAACTACTGAAAGGATGTTACACTTTTTGAGTACATAATTGAGGTCACTTTCCTTGGCCCATAACTCTGACATAGATGTTGACAGAATTAAGGCCCGTTTTGAACTTGTTTTACTAGCAATTTACTGAGAATAGTGAAGGATGCTGTCCTACTGACAGCTTTTGTTTTTCTCATTTTAGAGTTGGAAGTTGTACAGAGTCTGCTAGAAGTTCGGGTGATTATGAAGATGCGTTAGACATTCCATATCAACGTTTAGAGGAGTTTGCTGATGTTCTTGCTTCTAAAGTGCTCATCAATTCCGTGGCAATATCAAAACGAGAAAATATGTGTTCAATGAGGGTAGGTGTGTTATTACTTACATGAGAAACAAATTAACATCCTTGTTAAAATTGGTTATTTGAGGTACATTAATTTTCATAAGACCAAGCAACCAACACTATTTCATTTTTTTTATGCCCCTGAAGGGTGGAATTTTATAATTACACTGTCCCTCGGTCTCTGTCTTTATCACCAAAACCGATGGGAGCATTTCAGTGAAACTTTACAGGATTGTATATCACCAAACCTAGTTGTGCATACTTCTTTGATTTCATGCTTGACACAGTTATGGCCCCTTAATTGTCAATTTTCGAGTAAATTAAGCTTGTCCGGGCTATTCGAGTAAAATAAGCTTGTCCGCGCTACAACACCAAAACCGCTGGGGGTATTTCAGAGAAACTTCACAGGATCGTTTTTCACCATGTCTAGGTGTGCATACTCTCTTGGTATTCTGCATGATTTTTTTTGTTTAGTTATGGCCCCCTTCATGGTCTATTTTTGAGTAAAATAAGCTTGTCAATGATAAATCTCCAAAAGCGCTGGGTGAATTTCAGTGAAATTTTACAGGATTGTTTGTCACCAAGCCTTGTTTTGCGTACTCTCTTGATGTCTGCTTGAATTTCTTTTGGCACAGTTCTGGCCCCTTAATGGTCCATTTTTGAGTAAAATAAGCTTGTAAACACTACATCTCCAAAAGCGCTGGGTGGATTTCAGTGAAACTTCACAGGATTGTTTTTCATCATGTCTAGGTGTGCATACTCTCTTGGTATTCTTCATGATTTTTTTAGCTCAGTTATGGCACCTTAATTGTCTATTTTTGAGTAAAATAAGCTTGTTGATGCTACAAAACAGCTTGGGGGATGTCAATGAAACTTCACAGGATTGTTTGGCACTATGCTTAGTTGTGCATAGCATCTTGATTTTCCGCTTTATTTTTTTTGGACATAATGTCAAAGCTTCCTTTCGGGGGCATAAGTCACTTTTCAGTGACAGCTCTTGTTTTCAAGGCAAGTTACCTACAAGTATTATAATAAGCTACATGAAAGTAATTTGAAATTTTGAAAGATGTAGTTACTAAACAGTATGAAAGTATCACTGTTGGTCTTTTAATCGCGTGACCCGGGTTTGATTCCCGTATGATGCAGGTCACATTTGTTGTGATTTATCATGAAATCCTTTCTTCAATCATGAACACTGTACTTCTGCTCTGGCAAATACAGAAGTTATAGCTTTCTTTGCTAATGTTAGGGCATTTTGTACTGGTAAACAGTTTAACAGCCTGCCAAGGAAAGAACACTTACAAATTTACATTGAGTTACTTTTCTTAAGATCTAAAGATATCAAATGAATTGGAGGACTAAATACCTTTTCTGGCAGTATTGCAATGTTATTATCATGTAATGAGTTGAAATAAACCAAGGATTAAGTTTTGATCTAGTGTAAGAACTTTGTTGTAAAATATAAGTACATATTGAAAGTATACTGATGCAGTGGCTGAATTGTGCTCTGGTGAATTAAAAGTGGCTTACTGCTATGATCTGTACGGTAAACCGTTAAAACCAATACTACCTAGATTAAAAAAGTTGAACTAAAATGCCGGCATTAAGTGACATGTTCCCAGAGAAATACTCCCTGATCAAATATTATATTTCACTTATATGTTATCCATTTGTTTTAATGTGTTTTATATCACAAGTTAAAGCATAATTTAATGTGTAATTGTTTACAGAGACAATATGGTAGACCAGTTGCTACAGGTAACTGGGGTTGTGGAGCATTTGGTGGAGATCCTCACTTAAAGTCCCTACTACAGTGGATGGCAGCAAGTTACGCTGGATGTCCCTGTTTGTTGTATTACACATTCAGAAATCCACAAATGGACAAGGTATTTCACTTTTTGTGTGATTCAGATACAAATATTTACAGGGCTTCCATTGGTGGAAGTTTGGAAGTCAATTTAGTGACTTCTAAAATATAATGCTTTTCCTTCTTTACCTGTATAATATAACTTCCAATGTCAGACATTTTGCAGTCTCTGGCTTCCAAGTTTTGGAATTTAATGGAAGCCCCGCAAATTATTAGCTTGACTATTTGACATATTATTAAAGAATTATCAAAATCATTTGTCTGTATGATCTATGCATATAAGTCATGCTAATGCTACTGGGCATAAGTTATCAGTAAGCAAGGAATTAATTAAGGTCACTTGCTCATATTCTAAGGTATCACATAGAACAACGGATACTGATGTATTTTTATGGTATTCTATATGTCAATGAATACTGAACAAACAAGAGCACAGAATGCGGTGTTAAAGCTCATCTGTTGAAAATTCTTAGTTAAAAATGGGCATAATTGCATAAATTTTGCTTTCAAAATTATGCATTTTGTCTTACAGCTGAACTTTGTTATGATCAGCATGTATTCCAAGTTTCATGTTGATATCTTTGAAAATGTAAGTGGGCTACATTAAAGTTTATGCATGTCAATTGCAACAACGAAGATTTTGCTGCACATTTCTTAATAGCTCGACTTTGTCTTAGAAACTGACAAGTTAAAAAAGATCTCTTACAAATCACCTTCACACGCATCATGAGATGAACAACTATATATAAAGTTGCATACTTCATATTAAATGGAAGCAAGATTTATGCACCCCGTCTTGTACGGACATGTATTTTATATCTCTAGTGTTTCTGGGTTCTAAATACTACAAAAATACTTTACTTTTGGAAATCAATTACATCATTTGACAGTATTGTTATAGGCCCATTATGCCTTAGAATTGCTATCATTTTTATTTCTCAAAATCTTTGGTATCTTGTTACAGTTTTCAAAAAATTACTCATATTGCCATACAGATGAACTATCTTTTGCTTCTTAAGGTCTTTGCAAGTAGTATAAGTATAGTGAATGAGAATTTTGTATGGAAGTCAAAATACTACATAGTTTACATTTTGCTACCTTTATGACACATTACTGCATGTTTAGGGCTACTTTCTTCAGTTGTTTAACATCTTATTTGCTATGAATCCATTATTGAAACATTATTAAACATGTTTGATATTTCTAACAAATTAAAAAAATATGTATATCTGAGGCATAATGGGCCTGTAAAGTTTATGTATTATATATTCACAGTTACAGGATGTAGTGGATACTGTGATTGACAGAGGATGGGACGTCTCGAAACTAATGCAGGTCGTTCGCCGTTATTGTATAATAGCTGAGAAGGAAATGACTGAACAAGGATACATTTCACGAGAATTATTTGATATTATCTTACAGGGTGAAATATTTCCTGGTGTCTGACTGAAACAGGGGGAATAAAAATGATAGCAATTTTATTGATTTTTTAAAATAACTCCAAAGAATGTCAGTCTATGTTGTTATGCTGTCTCATGACAGTTATATATTTGTTGACACTTGTTAATTGAAATTAAGTTTAAAAAACTGAAAGGGACTTCACTGAGGTTTTCAGGACATGATGGGACTGGACATATTTGTTCATGATTTGTGTATGATTTGTTCAAGATTTGTGTATGATTTGATGTAAATTTGGATCAATAACTTGTATGCAAATTTCCAGATAATTCTGTCATGCTGTTTTTCCAGAATAATCAAATTTGTTGTGCCAAAATGACCCAAATGCAACACTTTTCTCTCAAATTGGGCTAGAATTGCATAGAAAAAAAATCTTTTGCAGATTTTTCTATCTTAAGTGCTTTACTTGATCTACATATAAGAAATTCAAATTTACATTTTTAAGCTTTTTGACCTCAGTGGAGCCCCTTTAAAAATTTGGTTGATATAAAAAGAGATTATTTGTTTGCTATGTAGTATTTTTATTTTTGCTATTTTGTACTGAAAACCTTAAAAGCGTTGGTAGTGAATGACAAAAAATGAGAAATTTAAGTCATGGTTATATTTCACTGATCAAATATTATATTTCACTTGTATGTTATACAGTACAGTCAAACATGTCTGTAAGAACTAGATTTCTGTATTGAAAAAAATGTAGTCTTATTTTTACTTCCAATATCTTGAAACGTGTATTTTAAGAATCCTTGGTGCCCAAATTGTTTAGGTTGCGTTCCTAACTTTGAATCAGTTGGTTCTGAGTTTGTCTATATTTAGTCTTCCTTCCATGATGTCATATTAACTAAGGTTTTACTGAACTTGATAAATTAGAAATAAAATATACATCACTTAATTATGGCTTATCAATTTTATAAGATATCTGAAGTTACATACTTACCATTCAACATGAAATAAATGTAAAATGTTTTCTTTTTATTGTTTTGAATATGCCAGTGAAAATATGTTTATATTTGATGACCGAAAGAACTTTGGCATTTAAAGTTATGAACCCGGCTATCCATCAATTAGTAATTTTGTTTCCACTTTGTGTATTTTAAACTGGAAACTGTTTGGCTGAAATATCAACCATAAATAGATGATGTAAATTGTACAGAGTCCTTGGATCAAGGTCATAATGTATTGATTTCAAATTTTTATGGCCATTATATTTTAAACCGATGGGAAGAATTAAAATTGTTTGACAGGAATGCTTTTTAAGATCATTTCAATAGGTTAAGGCTGACTCAGACTATGGGTATACTAAGTCATTTAAAAATCCTTATTACAGTTTTTATCAAAGGGAGAACACTCTGTAATGACTACCGTAGCTGAAAGATTATTTTTCATTCCTTAAACAAATTTGCGTATTGGCTAATATTGCCTGGCCCTTTAGTGCAATACGAGGGTTGAACGGGAAGTTCTGAGAATTGTCCTCCGACAGTTTTGTATATCATATGCTTTCCACAAGAAAATGGGGGAAAATGTCTTTTGATATTGGAATTGTTTTAATGGTCATTAATAATTACTAATTTCCCTGAAATTTTATTTATTTTTTATTATGTATAATTGCAAAAGTCACATTTTTGTAGTATTGTTTTGTTTAATAGCACAATCATGTTCTAATTTTTGCTCAGTATGTTTTTTTTTAAAATTAGTAAATAAGTACTGCATTATAAAATGTGATTTATTTACAATAGTGGAATAAGATTTGTTAAATCATTTTTCTTTATGAGTGTTTTTGTGTGTATTTTTGTTTGTTGAAGAAATATTGTTTCAGGTTTATATAAAAAAAAAATAGAGCTTTAACTCTTGGAATATGTAAAATACATTTGGAGGGGACATGTGAAGGAGGGTAGGGGTGTAAGGAGGAGGGTAAGGGTGTAGGGAGGAGGGTATGAGTGTAGTGAGGAGGGTAGGGGTGAATGAAGGAGGGTATGAAGGGAGGAGGGTAGGAAAGGGATACAGGAATGAAGGGAGGAGAAGAGGGATGGTTGGAAGAAGAGTATGGGGTGACGCAGGGAAGAGGGTAAAGAAGGGATACAGGAATGAGGGGTTAAGAGGAGGGGTGGTTGGAAGAAGAGTATGGGGGTGATGCAGGGAAGAGGGTAATGAAGGGATACAGGAATGAGGGGTTAAGAGGAGGGGTGGTTGGAAGAAGAGTATGGGGGTGATGCAGGGAAGAGGGTAATGAAGGGATACAGGAATGAGGGGTTGAGAGGAGGGGTGGTTGGAAGAAGAGTATGGGGTGATGCAGGGAAGAGGGTAATGAAGGGATACAGGAATGAGGGGAGGAGAGTAGGCTTGGTCAGAAGAAGAGTATGGTGGTTGACGCAGGGAAGAGGGCAGGTGTGAAGTAAATTATGGGCTGGAAAACAGAAAGTAGTGGAAATGAAGCAATTTGAGGGCAGGGAAGATCTAGGTTGAATGCAAGAATAGAGGCGTGGATTGTTAGGGTAGATGAGAATGCAAAAGGGTGAAACAGGGGAGGGATAGGAGTTTATGGAAAGATCAAGAAATAATATGTCAGTGGAAGATAATGCCAGTATATTTTAATGACTTTAAACCCCATGTATTTTGTTGTACATGTAAGTACGAGGATAACATTGTAATGTACATAATTACACTAGAGATTTTCCTTGATTAATGAAAATGTATAGTGGCCATAAGTGTCCCCTTAGAGCAGTAACAGATTAACTCCTATTATATTAAATGGTACTATGTATTCATATGGTGTTTACCTATTTTGTTTAGATTTTAAAGCAGCATGTCTCCAAGTCCATTTTAATAAATTTTAAAAATGTATTTAAAAGTAAAATATTGTGAAGTGATCAAAGATACTTATTTATACATTGTAAACGGTGCTTACAATCCACATAAATTAAAAAAAAGAGGTCAAAATACGCAAAAATAGCCTTTAAATTGTAGAAATATGGCGAATACTGCAATACCAATCATTAATCAAACATTAATGATGTCATGGGTAAAATTTCTTTTTTCCTACCGGCAGTCAAGTATATCATTATGTGTGAAGTAGTTTATAATCATTATCTTCAGCATTCCACAGAAATCGATTAAAAACGGAAAAAACAACTTATGTCTTCATTGTATAGTATTTAACATAACTGTTTCGCCCTAATATGACCTATACAATGTAGTGTGTCAGTGTGACGTAAAACCCAATCAAACAAATGAACATAACGGTAGCTGTTATAAGTGGAAAAATTAGGTTAGCTCTTGAGAGCAACTGGTAAAAGTTAAAGTGGTATTTAAGACAGTAAGACAAACTATATTTATATTCAGTTATGATTAACAGTACAAAACATAAGCTTTAAGCTTGTATCTGACATGAACAAAAAGATAATAATAATAAAAAGAAAAAAAACAACAACACATTTTAAGATAATATTGCATACAATTAATTCATATTGGCATTGTAATGAAATCAGAGCATTAACAATGAAAATACAGTCATGTGTAATGAAGTTATAGGATATAGGATAACAGGGTTTTAAATATATACATGTACAATCATAATTCAAGGAAAAGATAACTCAAACTATTAACAGAAAAAGGAATTAAGTGAAATAGAACATTAACTGGAAAACATTTGATGCACATAGAGCAGTCAGTTAAAAAAAGTAGTATTCTGAAACGAGTATTCTGTAAGTTTTTGTTTTTTATGCCACCGCAGCATCTGTGATGCGGTGGCATATAGCGATTCACCTGTGTGTGTGTGCGTGTGTTTGTGTGTGTGTTATATAGATTATATAGTGAACTTAAAAAATCTTCTTGTGAAAAACCACTAGTCCAATTTCTACCAAACTTGGCAGGATTGTTCCTTGGGTGAAGGGCTTCCAAAGTTGTTCAAAAAATTTCATTCCATGCAGAAATCTGGTTGCCATGGCAACCAAAAGGAATTATAAGAATAAATTTAAAAATCTTCTTGTTAAGACCCAAAAGGCCTAGAGCTTATATATTTTGCATAAGGCATTGTCTGGTAGACCTCTACCCAGATTGTTCAAATTATAGCCCTGGGGTCAAATCGGCCCCGCTCCAGGGGTCATTGGTTTTCCTTATAGTAAAAACTTAAAAAAAAATTCTTCTAGTAATTGACAAATGCTAGAGGTTAGATATTTTGCATGAAACATTGTGTAGTAAACCTGTAGTAAGCAAGATTGTTCAAATTATAGCCCTGGGGTCAAAATTGCCCCCACCCTTGGGGTCATTGATTTCAATATATACATATAGTAAAAAATAAATCAATCTTATTGTCTGAAGGTACAAGGCTTAGAGCTTTAATATTTGTTAAATAATATCATCTAAAGGTAATCTACAAAAGTTATTCAAATTTTGCCTCTTGTGTCAAAATTAGCCCCGCCCCCGGTGGCCATAGGTTTTCCTTATATGTATATAGTAAAAACTTAAAAAATCATCTTCTCTAAATTTACAAAGGCTAGAGTTAAGATATTTTGCATGAAACATTGTGTAGTGAACCTCTTGCAAGATTGTTTAAATTATAGCCCTGGGGTCAAAATTGGTTCCACCCCGGGGGTCATTGATTTTCATTATGTACATATAGTGAAAAAATAAAAAATATTTTTGTCTGAAGGTACAAGGCATAGAGCTTTGATGTTTGATATATAATATCATTTATAGGTCCTCTACCAAAGTTGTTCAAAATTTTCCCCTGGTGTCAAAATTGGCCCTGCCCGGGGGCAGTGATTCTCATTATGTACACATAGTAAAAACAGAAAATAAAACAAATGTTTTCTTAATGGGAGAAAGCTATAGCTTAGATATTTGACTTGAAATGTTGTTAGGTGGACCTGTATCAAAATTGTTTTGAATTAAACCCTTGGGTCAAAATTATGCCTTGCCCAAGGGGACAGTGACCTACTTTCTTGTCCTTTGATGTACAGCTATGAAATTTGAACCATGCGGTGGCATAGCATTTTACTCAAATGCAATCTAGTTTTTAATTTATATTTTGATAAATTTTTTTTTTAGTTTGGATAAAGCAGTACTGAGTACTGTAGAAGTGACACATTTTATCATGACTCAGCTTAATAAACAAGAGGAGCGGGGGTTCGGGGAGGAAATATGTAATATTTCCTAGCTGGGAGGAGTAAGGATCTCTTGGAGGGGATAGGTAACTGTAATATTTCCTAGCTGGGAAAGAGTGAGGGGTCGGGGATGGAATATGTAATATTTCCTAGCTGGGAAAGAGTGAGGGGTCGGGGATGGAATATGTAATATTTCCTAGCTGGGAAAGAGTGAGGGGTCGGGGATGGAATATGTAATATTTCCTAGCTGGGAAAGAGTGAGGGGTCGGGGATGGAATATGTAATATTTCCTAGCTGGGAAGGAGTGAGGGGTCGGGGATGGAATATGTAATATTTCCTAGCTGGGAAAGAGTGAGGGGTCGGGGATGGAATATGTAATATTTCCTCCCTGGGGAGAAATGACCTGGTCTGGGAGGAGATATGTAATATTTTCTAGCTGGGGCGTGGTAAGGAGGTTGGGGAGGGGATATGTAATATTTCTTACCTTAGGAGGAGTGAGGGGTTCTAGCAGGGGATATTTATCAGCAACATACTTATGTATTGACTTAAGTGCTATACAAATAATCAGTTTAAATCTTTTTGCCCTATTTTTATCCAACATGATGGCACACGGTCCCCATTTTTATGCTCCCTGAAAAAAATCGGGGAGATGCAGAAGCCCATTCGTTCTTCATTAGTTTTGTCACACATTAATAGTGTTTCCTAGCAACTTCTTTATTATGGACCAATATCTTCAATATTTTTTAAAAATAGGTTGATTTGATTGTCCTCTAACTATGGGTCAAGTTAAGGGTCGCTGGGGTCATGTTCAAGGTCACATGTGCTTGAAATAGCTTCTTTTTTACACTTTGGCTCATAGAAACTAAAATTATTTATTGAAGTACATTTAGATATGTTTATATTAGGGTAGCATCCATTGGCTTTGCCTTTGATAAACAAAAATTTATATTGTCAAGAGTTGATTTAAAGCAGTATATAGTTTGTAAAATGCCAACCCCCCCCCCCCCCCCCTGCCTATGTTTTAATCATTTCTTCAGTTTTTCTAGTATGAAATTTTTGTCATTATGATAAATATGGCATTTGTGTGGGAGGTTTGATTGTTTTGATAGTTTTACGTGGGAAGAGGTTTATCATGTAAAAATCAAATATTAACTTTGCATTGAATTACGTATCGAAAGACTTGTGGTAGAAACTGACATGTGTACAGGACATTTAAGACGTTAAGAAGTTATTATGATTCTATTGTATGCCTTATATGGCTTGAAAAGTTTGTCCACACGAGAAAATCTAGGTACAAAATAAGTTTTAGGTTTTCTTTTTTGTGCTTCTGTGTAGAAATTGTTTCATGTTACTTGTTTTCTTAGATTATGATATACATATGATGTATGTAATAAAGTATACGTGTGTACCTTTTTATTGTTTTGATATCATTATAAAGTCTTACTTGTTAATAAAATGATGGGAGAATAACAACAAAAAATCTTGTTTTTCTGATTCAAATATTCCAATAGCCAGTACCACTAACCACTAGGAACACCCAAAGGTAAGTTCCTACTTCAGTGCCACATGACCTAAATTGTGTTGATGTGCCGTAAAACCGAACAAACATCTTCATGATGAAATCCCTTAGACTGTAAATGGACTGTTCCTTAATTAAATCAGGACAAGTTCACCATACATGTAGTGTTAAACTAAAAGAGGCATTTAGTAGTGTATCCAGAAAAGAAATACCGTAGTGAAAAATTTAGCGAATGTTTAAAAGTAGACTTTGCGTAGCGAAATATTTACGAAAAATATGATTTCTTGAATTTAATATTGTTTTTGTGATACCATTAATTAAACAGGTACATGTTAGAATATGCGGTTATTGTAATCGTTCTATTCAGTTGTTTAATACCTTAATTATTAATACACTCGGAGGCAGACACTTACATTTTTCTGTAAATCGGTTATTTGTGGACGGTAAGTTTGTTCAAATTTAGACCATACAAAATTCCATATATCAAACTAACTAATTAGAATTATATTTACAATTCATCGGTAAGAAAACAGAAAAAATAAAAAACAAATAGGCTTCTGTAAAATGAAAAATCACAGAAAGACTGTAAAAATCATGACAAAATGAACAGTCTCTGAATCCCACTTAATCTGTATGTTAACCAGTTCTAATACTTTGTATGTCCTTCCAATTGGCTATAACAAAATTAACACCTATATATTTGTTTTGTTATTTTCTCTATTTTCTTGTTAATGAATTGTAAATAAAATTCTAAGTACTTAATAATAGGAAGTATGATATGTTGAATTTTGTATGGCTTAATGGTGAACAAAATCCAATTGCAAATCCCTAATTTATACCAAAATATTTTTGGTTATAAGTGGCTGTGTTTTGAAATGAGCTGTGTCATGACAAAACCAACATAGTGGTTTTGCAACCAGCATGGATACAGACCAGCCTGGGCATCAGTGCAGTCTGATCAGGATCCATGCTGTTCGCTGTCAGTTTCTCCACTTGTATTAGGGTTTGTAAGCGAACAGCATGGACCCTAATCAGATTGCGCGGATGTGCAGGTTGGTCTGGATCCATGCTGGTTGCAAACCCATTATGTTGGTTTTGTCATGACACGGCTCAAATATTCATTTTTAGTTTTATAAAGGACCTAAACACACAATACCTTAGACATATTTTGAAACATTCTTTTGTTATATGAAGTACGTGTTGTGTTTTCAACACAGATATTGTTTCATTTAAACATTTGTGAATTGTTATGACCAAAGTTAGGCAAACAAACAATGAGAAAAATTAATCTCAGTATCAGAACAGTCAAACTTATTTACGTAAGATGCCGTATGAAAATGAGTTTTCAAGTGATAGAAGAAAGTTTGCCTAAAAAAGAAATAATTTTTGCGTGATCCAATATTTGCGAAATAATATCAATTCACAAAAATATTTATATAGGAGCAGTTGGCTACACAATTTTAGCATCTTCATAGTATTTTTTGTCCAACAGGATTGCAGTATTTCAAATGAATGGTTACACATTTACTTTGGTAAATTGACAAACTGTTAATCTTTGAGTCCAGTATAGTCTGATTTTATTGACCTGTCAATTATGAATACATTATAGCACTCATTTAAATATTCAACCCCAGTTCGGTTTGGTCCGTGTAGTTTACGAGAATTAATGTGGAGTATATAAGTCATATTTTGAAAGTCAGGCCAACTTAATGTGAAGGTTTTCGTTAATTCGCAATAGCGCACTCGGTTACGAGAATGCCTGATAATTGAGAGGTCTGTGGTTCGATCCTTACTGATGACATTCTTTTAGGCTTTACTCTCTCTTTATTTTTGCAGTATATTTTAATGGACCCGATTTGTAGTGTGTTTTACGGCATTGAAAAGACATTTACTGATTTTAATCCGTTTTAATTTTAAACATGAATTCTTAAAACATTGTTATTTAAAAATGTATAGACTTTACAAAATTAAGTAAAACATAATAAAACAAAACGAATAACATAAAAAATAATCATGTGTAGCTTTAATAATGTTGAAAGTATTAATAAGAAAAAGAAACATGTACCAACGCAGTCTCGAACTTAAAACATCTATGGCACTTAGATTATAAACTCGTGCTTTACCCTATTGCGAAATAATAACGATCAGTTAACTTAGTTCAGATACAAATTAAATTAAATTCCATCGTACAGCGTACATCTCACGGAACTTTCCAAAAAATCTACCGAGGATTAATATATTGTGTGCATCGACCGTGTAATCAGTATGTAATTGACAGGTTAATAAAACCAAATAATAAATTGACTGTTTATAAAAATAATCTAAAACACAAAGCTGGTTAAAATTTACTAGTACAGATATATATTAACAAAATTAAATTGGTGGCATATGGCTTTGCTGTGCCTGACCAATTTAATTTGAAAATGTGTACTAATAAACTTTAACCTATACTAAAAGAGTTGGGCAGTCTTTTTATATTTTACACAGATTTATATTTTATCATTTATAAACATTTTCCAATATCAACTGTAGGTCAATGACCATTAAGTATATCAATATAACTGTCAATCTTTTGAAATAATGTATATTGTCAATTCAGCTGAACTTAAGAATGATTAACATGAAAAAATAAGCTTAGTCACTTTAAAGTACTTAAATGTAGAAACCACATGTTTGTTGTATCTAATGTAAATATGACTAACCCTTGAATAGTGTCATATTACATTAGTGCGTCACCGATTAGGAAGTTTAAAACTCGCTGAAGATTTTGCTGAATTGCTACTGTAAAGTGGGCGTTTCTTACAATTTGACATAATGATACGATAACCAATGAAATGATTATACAGCAGCCAAGAGATAATTATAGTAACTTACTTCATTCGTAACTTGATTCTTAACAAGAACTTCATTTTAGCGAGATAGATTGTATTTCAAACAAATACATTTTTAAAACAGTTTTTCAATCATTAAAAACAGACGATATTAAGTGTGTGGATAAATCTGAGGTAATATTTTGATTGATGATTTGTTTATTTTTTTTACCCCCCCCCCCCCCCCCCCAAGTCTTTTTACTAGGTATTTATGCATTATTAATACTTTTTTTATGACAAAAGGTTTGTGTATTAAGCACTGAATAATCATTTTATAAGTAAAAATGTTTTTGACGTCAACATTGTATTTTATATATTTTATATTTGAGCTCTACATGAATAATACAAATGATAAAATAATTTTGTACCTGTGCTCTGACGTCACATTTTAAGAATGACTAATATTGTCTGTTTTTGGATTGTTGAAGACAGATTTTTTTTATTATCTCCCAATAATGTCTAAAAAGTGTAAGGGAAAAAAATGTTACAAAAATGTAAGAAAAAAGGTAAAAAAAGTAAGAAAAAAAATAAAGAAAAAATAGACGTATACAAGAAGTTTATAAAAGTTAGGCTGAGTTTTAAATTTTAATACATAGAGGATATTCAAGTTTTTCTATGAATACATGATTTATTTTCATCAAGTGGTATGAAAATAAATATTTCATGAGTGGCGGTAGCCACGAGTGAAATATGGTATAAATTTTTTATGCCACAAGATGAAAATAAATCATGTATTTATAGAAAAAATTTGAATTTTCTGTTTATTATATATATTTTTCTTTTTGATATTACAATTTTAAAGATTTTCCCTTAAATGTTGTGTATTTGGCTGAATTTAGAAGAAAGCAGTCCGGCAAGACACCAGTAAAAATACTGAAAATGAAAATACACAATTTATTTCATCAATGTTTCTCAATATTTCATTTATAAGTATATAATAAATGTATTTTCTTGTGTACTAAAAATACATACATCTTGGATGGAACATATCTGTAACTGACTGGACTTAGATTTTGGATGACAACAGATAATTTTTAAACAAGAAGTAGTTGTGCTGGTAGTTCACACTTCAGATCATGATAGTATTAGCTACTTTGAATTCACCAGAGCACAGGTCAGCCACCGCGTCATACTGGACTGGCTGTCAAGCTGTAATTAATTTAACCAGTACTTAGTAATGCCTTCACTTACACAAGAAACTGATAATTCCAGTACATGTCAGAGTAGAGGTATAGTGCAAATGATGTTAGAAAGGATTTTATGATTAATCACAACAAAAGTGACCTGCACCATCCTGTAATTGAACTCAGGTTGTTCAATTCACAGTCCAGCCCTGAGCATTAAGCTTAGTGGATGGTATTTAAACAAAAGTTCTCCATATTTTATCATTTGTATGCAAAAGATCTGGTCATAGTGAGAGATCTAAGAACTGGACTGATACTGGGTTTGTTTATAATTTAGTAAGAAAGGTTATTTGGTAGTAATTTATGTTGAACAAAGGTCAGAGTTGTTGGAAGTAGAAATAAGGTCAGAGTTATTGATGTAGACGTTAGGTAAGAGAATTTGGAAGTAGAAATAAGTTCAGAGTAATTGATGTAGAAGTAAGGTCAGAGAAATTGGAAGTAGAAATAAGGTCAGAGAAATTGATGTAGAAATAAGGTCAGAGTAATTGATGAAGAAGTAAGGTCAATGTTATTTGAAGTAAAAGTAAGACTAGAGCAGAAGTAAGGTTATATTATTGGAAGAAGGGGTAAGGTCAGAGTTATCAGAAGTAAAAATAAGGTCAGAGTTTTTGGAAGTAAGAGAAAGAGTTATTGGTCATAGAGGTAACAATTTTTTTAGAAATAGAGATAATTTTTAGTCAAGAGTTTTTGTAGGGTCAGAGTTTTTCTAATGGAAGAATTTTAAGTCAGAGTTATTGAGAGGTCAATGCAGATTTATTTTTAGAGGGTCGACTTGAATTATAAAACATTAGAGTTATTTGGGATAAAAGTTAAAGTCAGAATTAAATTTAATTCATGTTGGTGATATTAAGAAATTAATTAGGGCAGAGTTATATGGAAGAGCTTACTATCCTTGTTATATGGAAGGCCATTCTTTCCTTTGATATAATTTGAAGAGCTTACAGTCCTTGTTATATGGAAGGCCATACTGTCCTTATTATATTTGAAGAGCGTACTGTCCGCTTATATAACAATAAATAGTAAGATTCAATGATTGAATAAACCGTTAACTATTATAATTAATGATAATATATGGTGAAGAACAAAGTTACATTAAAAGAAAGTAAAATTTAAAATATAATTTGAGAACAAATTTATTTAATAAAAACTTTATAAAATTTTATAAACCTGCACACATTTTTTTAAAAAGGTTTTTTAAAGTTGAGTCATTTCCTTTATGGATATCTGCCATTGTGTATAGATACAAGATAAACACTCCTTTATTTAAATGTAGGTCATGTAGTATTTTGATCTGTATTTGTTCAAGTTACCTTAACTTCAAAGAACAGTCAACCAGACTATATAGATCGGAAAGGGTACTTTTTTATTAAATTAAATTTTAATTTTTAATTACTTAAATTTTAAGAAAATTGTGATTAAAATATTAGAATTGTTAAAGGATGGACAGTCAGTAAAAAAAAGACTATTAATATATTGTGGAACTTTACAGAAAGTATGAGTTAAGGTAAGCTTTTCCTGTTAACTCTTTCACTACATGCCAGAAATTTTTATTATAAAATTACAATGTACTGTTTCAGAGAAAGTTTTAATAAGTACAGGAAAAACTCTATGACAGTTCTATATAAAAATATGATATATACCCATATTGGGATTGGGTATCAGTCTATTGGTTGCTCCTTCCTAAAATGTTTGATCAATAACTTTAGAAGCCCATGGCCAGTACATGACCCCTATTGATATTGAGGTCAAAGGTCAAGGCCATGTTGGCCTTGACCATTAATTGCTTGTCTGACCAATAACAAGGAAACATAAGTTACAATCCAATGATATGGTGTGGAGTTTGGTCATGACTAGCAGATGGCCACTTATGAATTTAAGGTCAAAGGTTATCATGGACTTGAGCACTTTGCTGTTCATTATATATATGATGGACAAAATTTGACCAGAATTGTCAAAATATTAACATTTTAAAGAAATACATTTGTATTTTGATTTCTTTCAACTATTTTATGTATTTAATGAGTCATTTTGAAACATTAGTACTTTGTTAGATTTTCTGTTATCTTCAGGAGATATGCTGATTTAAGACATCAGATGGTAACAAATCTCTCTCAAAATATATATATGAGCCGCGTCACGACAAAGTCAACATAATGGGTTTGCGACCAGCATGGATCCAGACAAGCCTGCGCATCCGCGCAGTCTGATCAGGATCCATGCTGTTCGCTTACAAACCCTATAACAAGTAGAGAAACTGATAGCGAACAGCATGGATCCTGATCACACTGCACGGATGCGCAGGCTGGTCTGGATCCATGCTGGTCGCAAACCCATTATGTTGGTTTTGTCATGACGCGGCTCATATATATGTTAGACTACTGGTCTAGATTTGAATATGTGCATATCTCACAGTAATTGAATCTACATCAATCCAACAATTTCTGATGATGACTGTTGATTGATTTATGATTGTTTCTATTTAATTTTCATGACCAAAAAGTATATAAACATTGAAACTTATTTGTTATATCTTTGTTATTTTTTAGGGATTTATATATGGGCATAATACTACACTTAAGGCATAACTGACATTCTAATATGAAATTGACCATGACATTTAACAATACAGAAATGTTGAATATTTTAAGTATGACCTTGATCTGCAAATGACCTTGACAGTCAAGGTCAAATATGAAATTTTAATTAAATTTTTTATCTTGTATCAGAAAATAATGTTTTCTACAAGTCGACAATGTATTTGATTTGCTGAATTTGCCTCAGGAAAGATTAAGTTAAATTATAATGCCCCTGCTCAAGGAAAGTTCTTGCAATACTCTGGAATTTCAAAATTTTACATCATGTAAAAAACATACATTATAGTTTCTCTTTTCATTTCTTTTTCAGACATTGAAACAAGGCAAGCTATTTATTTGAGTAGAAAAATCGCTTCTGTCACCAGGTTTACACCAGACAAAGTGACTCGCACTGGTTCACTGTTAATTGCGGAAATTTTAAAGCAGACCATATAAAGATAGTTCAACCAGTTCTGCCTGTGGTACCAGGAAATTAAAGATAACCACAACAGTTTGAGAAATGGAAGATTTTGACATGTAAAGTATATTTTAATTTCCTTGTATAAAATCACAGGCGCTAGTCACATAGTTTTACATGTTATCAAATATTTTACATAATTGACTTGTGTGCATGCATGAATATGTATATTAAGATAGCCTATAAAAAATGTTTGTTTCAAGCACTGTGCATAAAATCTTTGTTGTGCTCACGAAATACTATCAATGTTGTGTGCACAAGATAAGTAATGCACACAAGTTACTATGTCATGAGCACGAGATAATTAATTTGTGTGCATGTGTTACTATGTTGTGGGCACAAGATAATTAGTCGATCAGAAAACACTTACATGAATGTTTTTATAATTTCAAAAATTGCTGAAGGCAGAAACAATTTATCTTAAACTGAATAATCTGGTTTGCACCACAAAGTCATAGTAACTTGTGTGCATGACATAGTATTTTGTGCCCATGACATTGTATATTGTGTACATGACAATAAATTGTGTGCATGACATTGTAATTTGTGTGCATGACATAGTAACTTGTGTGCATGACATAGTACTTTGTGTGCATGACATAGTAATTTGTGTGCATGACATATTATCTTGTGCACATGACATAGTATATTTTGTGCATGACATAGTTACTTGTGTGCATGACATAATAAATTGTTTGCATGACATAGTTACTTGTGTGCATGACATAATAAATTGTTTGCATGACATAGTAACTTGTGTGCATGTCATAGTACTTTGTGTGCATGACATAGTACAATGTATTATGTGTGCATGACATAACAATTTGTGTGCATGACATAGTAATTTGTGTGCATGGCATAGTATCTTGTGCACATGACAAAGTTACTTGTGTGCATGATGTAATAACTTGTGTGCATGACATAGTAACTTGTGCACATGACATAGTTACTTGTGCACATGACATTGTAACTTGTGTGCATGACATAGTATCTTGTGTGCATGACACAGTATCTTGTGTGCATGACACAGTATCTTGTGTGCATGACATAGTAACTTGTGAGCATGACATATAATCTAGTGTGCATGACATAGTATCTTGTGTGCATGACACAGTATCTTGTGTGCATGACATAGTAACTTGTGAGCATGACATATAATCTAGTGTGCATGACATAGTATTGTGTGTGCATGATTTTGTATCTTGTGCCCTCAAGATAAATAAAAACACACACATATCACCTCTGTGCCTCTGTTTGCTTACTTAAAATTAATTAAGTAAATCAAAGTGTCTTTTTGTGTATAATGTATATATTTGTAATATATTAACATAAAAAAATTGGTTTATACAACAGGTTGCCTGTAAATACGGGACTTACAAGTTCACAAGAAAACTTTCCTCAAAATATGGCTCTAGAGGTAAGATAATTATTATCATCAGATGAGATTTTAAAATGAAAGCTACTTGCCAATGTTGATCTGAAACATCGGCCATTATCACCTGAGAATGAGTGGTTGCCTAACAATCATTTTAATATGAAATAAATGAGGAACCCTTACATAGATTGTTTCCCAGGCAATTTTTTTTTTCATAAAGTGAAATGACTTGAATATCATATTGTACAAACACATGATTTTTCTCTTTTTGTAAATGATACTGCCTTTTCCCCCTAAAAATGTATTCACTGCAAAGATACACTTTTCCCATTAAAAATAATAAAATATTTGAAAAGTGGGATCATCAATTGTTCATAAAACCTTATGTAGTATGGCACATTGGTTTTTAAGTGTTGTTTTAATTGGTTAATTTATTTTCTTGTAACAATTTCTATTCCCTTTATGGTATAAGTTGTATCTTAAAAGGAAATAGTGAGTTTACTTTTGTGAGTTATACACTGTTAATTTAGAACAAAATTTGATTAAAGATTTGGTAAAATAAGATAAATAACACGTCTCTCAGGGAAATAGTGCATATAAGCAACCCGAGAGCTGAGATATTTAGTTCAACGGTTGCTAATATGCACTGTTACTCTGAGAGACATGCATTATTTCTTTTCTATACCAAACCAACATTTTAATGTAATTTTTTCACCGCTATGCATTATTGCTCTGAAAGCCATTCATCATAGATTTTTATTAGGGGAGAGAACTAGAACATTATGTTGTTTTTTTCTTAAGTCTGTATAGATTACTCTCCCCTGGGGAATATTGCAAAAAAATTATTGACTTGGTGATATTAATTTCCAGGATGATTTATATCGAAATAACACAAAGTGACGTCACATTAGGCTATATAGTAAAACATTTATGTGAGGTACAATAAAAAATAAGATTGAAACATAGTTCTATGCACATTTATTAGAATTATTTTCATAATGAATATAACTTGTGTCATGGCAGACCAAATTATCTTTTACACATTTCTTACATCATAAAGATTATCTTCTAATATGTCTTGTCTATAATTTTTGTAGCACTTTCCTGGAAACATTAAAGGGGAAAATGTTATATCTACAAGTATGAGGCAACATGAGAAACAGAATGCTGAGTTGTTAAATGCCAAACATTGTGGTAATTTTAGCATCGGACCAGATTATAGTATGTATCATTCCTAAATTATAATTATATATTATAATCCTTAAATATTACGGAATATTTTTTAGCTTGACTATTTGAAGAATAAGGAGAGCTGTATTGTACTCACCGGGCTTCGGTGTCAGTGTTGGCTTCACACTTTGGTTGAGTTTTTGCATGGAAGTTTTCTCCAAAACTACAAAAGGGAATGGGTTGAAACTTTTCACACTTATTTGAAAGCATAGTAGGAGGTCACTGTTATAGGCTCATAACTCTTACATGGAAATTGACAGAATTATGGCCCTTTTTAGCAGTATGAAAATTCTACAAATCCTACAAGTTATCACAACTCTTATTTTACTTTCAAGAGCTGATAATAGTTGAGCAAGCTGTTCTACAGACAGCTCTTGTTAAAACATACTATACAGGTTATTATTTTATAATTTTAGTCCATCACGATCATTTTTGTTCTCTTTATTTTGTGTTTACTTCATACTCGTATAATAATACTTCAACACTCATTCTTTTTAGCTCACCTAGGCATAAAATGCTCAGAGGTTAGCTTTTCTTTACTGATGGCATTGTGTGTATCATTTGTCGTTGTTGTCCACATTTCTTTAAACAATGTCTTCTCCTTAACTACTAATGGAATTTGACCAAACTTAATCGCAGGAATGGTCTGAAGTAGGCGGCACTCTTCAAAGGTTATATAAATTGTTTGTAGTCAGATGCATAACAAGATATCTACAAATATATGGGGAAAAAATGCAGCCTGAGTAAAAAATGACAAACCATGATTACTTTGTAATGGAAAAGTAATTCCATATTTATATTTGCAATGAATATTTTGTATTTTGTTTTAGATGAAAGTTTTGAAATGGTGATGGAGATTATTGATTCAGACACATCATACAAGCCAAAAAACACAGTATGTGCTTCCCAATGCATAGATATTCATAGGTACGATATTTAAACTGAATGGTATATGTTATTCACTTAAAGGGACTCCACTGAGGATTTTTGACATGATGCCAGTCTGGAAATAATTTTTTGTGATTAATGTTCTTTTTGATGAAGGTTTCAACTAATAACTTGTGTGCAAAATTTCAAATCATTTGCACACTCTGTTTTTCCAGAATGATTATTCTTGTTGTGAAAAAAACCCACAAAACTGAAAATTTTTGCAATGTTTTTCACTTAAAAAGGACCAAGAATACGACAAAAATACAATTTAAATTTATGTCTGCATGAGTATACTTCTAATTAACCTGTCCCATCTGATCTGTGTAAAAATTTCAAATTTTATGTTTTTAGGCTTTTGAACCTCAGTGGAGTCCCTTAAATCATCTCTTACAGAATGTGTCTAAAATTTAACTAGTACTGGTGACCAAGGCACTGACGTTTTTTGAAATTATTGCATATGCAGCAAAATGTAGGATTCTAATTAACTCAATACAGCACAGCACAGTACAGTACAATACAGCACAACACCACGTCAGCACAGCACCGTGCAGCACAACAGAACGCAACTTAATACAATACAATACAATATCTTTATTGCTCCATCAGCCTAAAACAAAACATACTCATGGTAGGTTTAATATGACAGTTCAGAATAAATCAAGAAGTAATATTTATTTTACAGCAGTAGGTATCAAACCCACTGGCAGTTGAGAGGAAAACACATAAACTAACTGGCCATCTATAGGCCACCTCTTTCCTTAACTCTTCAAAATACTGCAGCATTGAAACTGATTCCTAACACTTGTGAATACAACAAAGGGTCAGTTTAATAGGGGAAACAGAGATTATGTTGCAGGAGGCCATCAAATTTTTTAAAAAAGACAAGAAATAAGAGTATTTGGCAAACTATGTTGTCAGGTTTAATATACCACCGACTTTAGCTTATTTAAATGAAGTTATCCACACATATCATTATATAATAATGTTAAATACACTTTCAGGCCATATGATGATCCATATATACCTGTCACTGGATTAGGAGGAATAAAATTAAACCATGGCTCCTTAATGACAAGTAAAGGTATGAAATATTAAAATTACCTTGCCTTTTGTATTTAAAAAAATGTAACAATAAGCCATTCCATACAAATAACATCTGCCATGTGTTGCTGTTTGAAGCAGAATGTCAGTCCAGAGTGTACCCACCATTTGGGTGATAACAAGGCTTGCCAAGTTACAGCCCATGGGTGGGTACCCAAGGGATAGATCTTCTGTTCTGAACCGCAAACACATGCCAGATATGTTTTCTTGCATATCTTACCATATTCTATCATATTTCTAATGCTTAACCTCAATTAAATAAATTTTCATGTGGAAATTAATGTCATTTCCGTAACTATTTTCTCATTCATAACGGCGAAAATGACATCATCTTTAAGGCATGCAGTTAAATTCATAAATTGCGCTGAAATAAAGGTGTTGTATGGCATGTGACTCATCTGGCACCCCCATGCCAGATGAAATTTCCAGCATGGTTAAACTAACAGAAACACCAGTCTGATATGTTGTCAACCTGTGAAGCTTTCATTGTCAGCCTCTGGGGCTGACAATCTTCTTGAGCTTTCATTGTCAGCCTCTGGAGCTTACATTGTCAGCCTGTAGAACTAATTGAGAGAGAGAGAGGACTGCTTTAGTTTGTCATGTATTTAAGCTGGCATGCATTATGATAAACAACTGCCACTCTTGACAGTGAAAGTATCAAACATCCATTATTATACGGCTTACATTGTATTGTGTTGCTTTTTGCTGCCAAAAGATAACTTTGTTTATAGTCCTCGTCAGTGGTGCATAGCATTGTTTATATAATACATATAAGTTAATACAAAAAAAACCTTACCATGTGAATCATTTACAAGGTATATGTTTGTGTTTCTGTGTGAACATTTTGTACAGATTTCAGATTTTGTTTCAGATATCATTGACGAAAACGGTGATATTGATCTAAAAAAGAAAACAGATGTTCAGAAGAAATTACAAGTTGAGGAGGAACAGATGGAATCAAAAGGGAAAGACAATTTCAACATGGAAAATCAGATGCATCTCCATGTGGCAAACACTTTCTCATTACAGAACAGTGTTTGTGCAAACACAAATGATACTAGTCAAGAGAACTACAGTATTTCCTTAAATAACACATCATATGTCAATTTAAGGGAAATGAAGGGTGCAAACAGTAATGACAAGAAAGTTGAAGATGAATTAGATGATTTGCAGTCTTTGTTATCTTGGTTAAATGAAGGGAATTTTCCCTTTAGTAATAGCATTTCGGTTGATGGTCAAAGCAAAGTGTTTGATTGTCAAAGCCAAGGTTTTGATGATCATAGAAATGTTTTTCATGGTCAAAGAAACACATTTGATGATCAAAGCAAAGCTTTTGATGGTAAAAATACTAGGGTTGATTATGATCAAGTCAATACATTAAATGGTTCATGCAACACTTGTTATGGTCAAAGCAAAGCTTTTGATGGTTTCTGTAAATGTAAATCTTTAAATGATCAACGCAAAATTTTTGGAGGCCTATGTTACTCCTCCAATGGTCAAAGCAAAGCTTTTGGTAGTAAGAACAACACTTTTGATGTTCGGCGCAAAACTTTTAATGATCATAGTAATGACTTAGTTGGTCAAAATGATTCAATTTGTGTTCATGCTTTTGATGGCCAAAATCAATCTTTTGATACTCAAAACAGTGGTTTAAATGGTGAAAGCAATGCTTTTAATGGCCAAAATGACACTTTTCATGTTCAAAACAGTGGTTTAAATGGTGAAAGCAATGCTTTTAATGGCCAAAACCAAGCTTTTCATGTTCAAAACAGTGGTTTAAATGGTGAAAGCAATGCTTTTAATGGCCAAAACCAAGCTTTTCATGTTCAAAACAGTTGTTTAAATGGTGAAAGCAATGCTTTTGATGGTAATAGGAGGATTAACAATGGTCAAAGCAATGTTTCTGATTGTTGTATCTCTGCAGGAGGTAAAATTTCTCCTGCTGAAGTTTGTTATTCTATAAATAAAACAGATTCACAACCAACAGTCATCCCCGTTATAAAACTTTCTTCTCTTTTAGCTGCCAAAAAAAATGGCTCACTGGAGGGTGTTTTACTTTTTACAACTTCAGAATCTGATGATTCTATGAGGTCATTTGCAGATACAAATGCTTATCCTAAGAAACTTGCCGAACCTGCTGGTTTTGGATATCCTGGTTATAAAAGCAATGGATTAGCAATCAACTTGAATCTTGAAAAACGAAATGCTAAGGCCAACTTCCTTCAGAATCAACAATTTAAGATGGTTCAAGGGAGTAATAGCATTCTAAAATCAGAAGCACCTCTTGAAATGTCCACATACACCTATGATGATAATAACAGTTCTGTGAATGATAATGATATTCACAGACCTGTCCAACATTATACAGCAGCAGAGTCTTGTTCTGGATATGGGGCAATACACGATACTTTTTCTGTAAATACAACCTGTCAGTCCCAAATAACAAGTTCTCACACATCAGGGACAATGTTATCTACAGAAAGTGACGTAGCTTCCCTCTCTGAAAATCAAAATACATCTTTCCCTCAAAATCCCATGGATTCCATCATGGAAGAGCCAAGGGACGCAAACCATTGTAAGATTAAAAGGGATTTGCAGTTAAAAATTAAACAAAAAATAACAAACTCGCAAGTTTATGAACTTTATTCTAGACACCACCCCTACCAAAATGATCAGCACTTACTTCCAAATCTTCCAGAATTTGAAAATTAAAGGGGAGAAACTCTTTTAATTGTGCTTTAAAAAAAGAACTTTTGCATTTTAACCATTATTAAATTATAACAAGCATAGTTTTTGAACATGATTTGTTTGTTTGTTTGTTTCATTTTACGCCTTTTCCCAACAGTATTTCAGTCATATAGACGGGTAGTTTATTAACCATCGTTCCTGGAGAGTTACACCCGTACTAGACTACCTTCCTCTGTGCTAAACTACCAACGAAAATTTGTCATATGGTGGCAGAATTGCTTACCAATCCACACTGATAGATACTGTATTAAATTTCTTTATAAAATGTAACATTGTATATCTTATTTAAAGGAAGAAAAAAAGTATTGATAATTGTGATCTTGAGTGACTAGTTTTCCTGAGATATGTTTTACATTTTGTACTTTAAACATTAATAAGCTTAAAAGAACAAGGAGCTGAAATGAATTATAAATAAAAATTTGTGTAATAGTAAAGAGTAATGAGTGACTTTCTAACTATTTTGACATTTTTTGATATGGTGGGACATTAAAAAACTTTTTAGAGATAAACGTTATAATAAATGTTGTGAAATTTCAGGTTGTTTTCCAGAATAATTATTCTAATTGTGGAAAATTAGCCCAGGTTGTGTTTTCACTCAAATCTGGCTAGATATGGCACAAAAATATGATTTTCATTTTTTTCTGAGTATATTTCCTAATCTTTTATATATCTTTCTGTTTTAAGTGCTCCAGCTGATCTATGTAAGAAATTAAACTTTTATGTCTTTAGGTTTCAGGCTCTCAGTGGAGTTCCTTTAAGGTAGTCATACTGTAACACTTTCCTGCCAAAAAATTCTAACATTGGCCCATATCGTTGCAAATCGTATATTCCGGAACATTATTTTTTCAAGACTTGGATATTAGATTATTTACAATCACTCATTCCTTATTGATATGTACTAAATTCAGCTTATAAATGGTTATTGAATACTGTAAATTGTGAAAAATAACATTCCAGAAAAGACCGACTTATAACGACATTGGCCAATGTTAGAAATTTGTTGGCGGGAAAGCATTACAGTAAGACTATCTAAACATCAACACATGTAAAATATTTCAAGTGAATTTGTATCATTGCTATTATATTATGTATGATTGTTTTCATTTGGATATATATTGTATATTTTTGGTGTGACAAGTTTCATTGTCAGAGAGTACACAGATCAAGATCATATAAGGACAGTGTTGTTAGCTCATGTCAGCATGATGTGATATAAAGCTGAGATTTTATCCCACTAAATGAGCCGTGCCATGACAAAACCAACATAATGCGTTTGCGACCAGCATGGATCCAGACCAGCCTGCGCATCCGAGCAGTCTGATCAGGATCCATGCTGTTCGCCACCAGTTTCTGTTATAGAGTTTGTAAGCGAACAGCATGGATCCTGATCAGACTGCACGGATGTGTAGGCTGGTCTGGATTCATGCTGGTCGCAAACCCATTATGTTGGTTTTGTCATGACACGGCTCAAATATCTTATTTGGACTGCCCCATCTTGCAATCTTGACAAAACCATTCATCATTTTTAGGGACAGTTTCAAAACATATAGTTATTGACTTAATAGCACAGACAATGATCAGAATCTGTTACTGCCAGCAGCCAATGAGTTAAGATGGGCTTTTCTGTGTGCTTACAGTTTCTTTAAATACGACATTGCACTGCAAATAAACTATTCTTGTATTTATATCACAAGAATTGAATTGTTTGAAACATGTGTATAATAAAACTTTTATTAAAGGGAAGTAATAAATATTTTTGAAATTTAAATTAAGTTTATATATATTTGTTAACATTTTTGGTTTGTTTTGCCTTGCATTTCGTTTCGGGTAAGGTTTAGCATGAAATGACACATTCCTATATTCATTAATAACTATGAACTTTATAATACACAATTGTGGTGAATTTTTATTATGCATGTATATTCACATGAAGCCATATTTGATATTACCATTGCATTTATAAAGAACAAATTACTTGAAAAAAATGTTTATGTTTTGGGCTTGTGTCCAATACATGAAGCAATAAGGATATTGTATTGTATTGTAGTGGTATTGCAATGCTTGGTATTGTATTATACATGTATTTCATTGAATTGTATTGCATTGCATTAGAATGCATTGGTATTGTATAATTCATTGGTAATGTATTGTATTGCATTGCATTGGTATTGTATTATATTTGCATTGTATAATTGCATTGGTATTGTATTGAACTGGTATTGTAAAATGTATTGGTATTGAATTATATTGTACTTGTACAATGTCTATTATATAAGATGTCTACCTTACTCTAGAGAAAAATCTAATGTATTGTCACTGTCAAAGTACCATTGTTATTTACCAGTTCTGAGTAAGAAATTTCTTTCTAACTACTGTTTATTTATTTTAAGTAAAATCTTTGCATGTTTACAACTTGTCTTTGAGTAGTCTTATAGTTTAATTTCAGCATTTTTTAATGAAAAATTCAACAATTAAACGAAAAGCATCAACAAATAGAACAGTTTTAACCCGTAAACTGCTGTAACCCTTTGACACCAGCGTAGTGCTAGACCAGCCTGTACAACCATGCAGACTGACCTGGCTCTACCAGCGTAGTGCTAGACCAGCCTGTAAAACCATGCAGACTGACCTGGCTCTACCAGCGTAGTGCTAGACCAGCCTGTAAAACCATGCAGACCGACCTGGCTCTACCAGCGTAGTGCTAGACCAGCCTGTACAACCATGCAGACCGACCTGGCTCTACCAGCATAGTGCTAGACCAGCCTGTACAACCATGCAGACCGACCTGGCTCTACCAGCATAGTGCTAGACCAGCCTGTACAACCATGCAGACTGACCTGGCTCTACCAGCGTAGTGCTAGACCAGCCTGTACAATCATGCAGACCGACCTGGCTCTACCAGCGTAGTGCTAGACCAGCCTGTAAAACCATGCAGACTGACCTGGCTCTACCAGCGCAGTGCTAGACCAGCCTGTAAAACCATGCAGACTGACCTGGCTCTACCAGCGTAGTGCTAGACCAGCCTGTAAAACCATGCAGACCGACCTGGCTCTACCAGCGTAGTGCTAGACCAGCCTGTACAACCATGCAGACCGACCTGGCTCTACCAGCGTAGTGCTAGACCAGCATGTACAACCATGCAGACCGACCTGGCTCTACCAGCGTAGTGCTAGACCAGCATGTACAACCATGCAGACCGACCTGGCTCTACCAGCGTAGTGCTAGGCCAGCCTGTACAACCATGCAGACCGACCTGGCTCTACCAGCGTAGTGCTAGGCCAGCCTGTACAACCATGCAGACCGACCTGGCTCTACCAGCGTAGTGCTAGGCCAGCCTGTACAACCATGCAGACCGACCTGGCTCTACCAGCGTAGTGCTAGACCAGCCTGTACAACCATGCAGACCGACCTGGCTTCTACCAGCGTAGTGCTAGACCAGCCTGTACAATCATGCAGACCGACCTGGCTTTTACCAGCGTAGTGCTAGACCAGCCTGTACAACCATGCAGACCGACCTGGCTTTACCAGCGTAGTGCTAGACCAGCCTGTACAACCATGCAGACCGACCTGGCTCTACCAGCGTAGTGCTAGACCAGCCTGTACAACCATGCAGACCGACCTGGCTCTACCAGCGTAGTGCTAGGCCAGCCTGTACAACCATGCAGACCGACCTGGCTCTACCAGCGTAGTGCTAGGCCAGCCTGTACAACCATGCTGACCGACCTGGCTCTACCAGCGTAGTGCTAGCCTGGTACAACCATGCAGACCGACCTGGCTCTACCAGCGTAGTGCTAGACCAGCATGTACAACCATGCAGACCGACCTGGCTCTACCAGCGTAGTGCTAGGCCAGCCTGTACAACCATGCTGACTGACCTGGCTCTACCAGCGTAGTGCTAGGCCAGCCTGTACAACCATGCAGACCGACCTGCGCTCTACCAGCGTAGTGCAGGCCAGCCTGTACAACCATGCAGACCGACCTGGACCAGCCTGGCTAGTGCTAGACCAGCCTGTACAACCATGCAGACCGACCTGGCTCTACCAGCGTAGTGCTAGACCAGCCTGTACAACATGCTGACCGACCTGGCTCTACCAGCGTAATGCTAGACCAGCCTGTACAACCATGCTGACCGACCTGGCTCTACCAGCGTAGTGCTAGACCAGCCTGTACAACCATGCTGACCGACCTGCTCTACCAGCGTAGTGCTAGACCAGCCTGTACAACCATGCTGACCGACCTGGCTCTACCAGCGTAGTGCTAGACCAGCCTGTACAACCATGCAGACCGACCTGGCTCTACAGCGTAGTGCTAGACCAGCCTGTACAACCATGCACGACCTGCTCTATGCTAGACCAGCCTGTACCATGCCGACCTGGCTGCTACCAGACCAGTGGCATGCAGACCGACCTGGCTCTACCAGCGCAGTGCTAGACCCACATGCAGACCGACCTGGCTCTACCAGCGCACTAGACCAGCCTGTACAACCATGCAGACCGACCTGGCGTAGTGCTCTACCAGCGACCTGGCTCTACCAGTGCTAGACCAGCCTGTACAACCATGCAGACCGACCTGGCTCTACCAGCGCAGTGCTAGACCAGCCTGTACAAACCATGCAGACCGACCTGGCTCTACCAGCGCAGTGCTAGACCAGCCTGTACAACCATGCAGACCGACCTGGCTCTACCAGCGCAGTGCTAGACCAGCCTGTACAACCATGCAGACCGACCTGGCTCTACCAGCGCAGTGCTAGACCAGCCTGTACAACCATGCAGACCGACCTGGCTCTACCAGCGTAGTGCTAGACCAGCCTGTAAAACCATGCAGACCGACCTGGCTCTACCAGCGTAGACCGACCTGGCTCTACAGCTAGTGCTGCTACCTGGACTAGACCAGCCTGTACAACCATGCAGACCGACCTGGCTCTACCAGCGTAGTGCTAGACCAGCCTGTAAAACCATGCAGACTGACCTGGCTCTACCAGCGTAGTGCTAGACCAGCCTGTACAACCATGCAGACTGACCTGGCTCTACCAGCGTAGTGCTAGACCAGCCTGTAAAACCATGCAGACTGACCTGGCTCTACCAGCGTAGTTGCTAGACCAGCCTGTAAAAACCATGCAGACTGACCTGGCTCTACCAGCGTAGTGCTAGACCAGCCTGTACAACCATGCAGACCGACCTGGCTCTACCAGCGTAGTGCTAGACCAGCCTGTAAAACCATGCAGACTGACCTGGCTCTACCAGCATAGTGCTAGACCAGCCTGTAAAACCATGCAGACTGACCTGGCTCTACCAGCGTAGTGCTAGACCAGCCTGTACAACCATGCAGACCGACCTGGCTCTACCAGCGTAGTGCTAGACCAGCCTGTACAACCATGCAGACCGACCTGGCTCTACCAGCGTAGTGCTAGACCAGCCTGTACAACCATGCAGACCGACCTGGCTCTACCAGCGTAGTGCTAGACCAGCCTGTACAACCATGCAGACCGACCTGGCTCTACCAGCGTAGTGCTAGACCAGCCTGTACAACCATGCAGACCGACCTGGCTCTACCAGCGTAGTGCTAGACCAGCATGTACAACCATGCAGACTGACCTGGCTCTACCAGCGTAGTGCTAGACCAGCCTGTACAACCATGCAGACTGACCTGGCTCTATACTACAGTGGTCTCAACAGTCCTGGGTCATCAACCATCTAGGCTCACAAAAAAAAAGTTCATTATTTGTGAATGATTCAAATACTAATTATATCTTGGTGCGGAAGAAATATTTGTTAAACAATTTGAGAAGTTCATTTTCTATTAACTATCATTTCAAATTTTTGTTCTGTTAGTCTCACCCAGAACTGTAAACCCAACACTTTTACATTTTCATTATCATTGTTGTGTTGGTTAAATCATGTTTATTCATTATTTTTCTCATGTGTTAAATCATCATTTTCATATTTCAATTCTGTAATCAGCATTAAAACATTGTAAATATGTTATATTCTTCTTCATTATATTTCCAGTTCAAACTCAGGACTTTAAAAGTCTTGACATAAACCCTGGTGACAATATCCCCATTGCAAAAACTGGTAGCAATTCCTATTTATAGATTATAGTTCTTTCCAGTGTTAACAATTTTATATGCAAATTGGCTAACTGGTTATCCAATATCTAGGATCATATAAATTGACTGGTTGACCCTAAATTTGCACAAAAGAACCTAGAAATAGACCACAACTAATTTACAGAGTATCAGTTAAACTAGGTTCACCACAACCAATTATAAATTTAAGAGCAACAGTTGAATCTGGTCTGCCACAACCAATAATAAATTCAACTAGGTTTACCAGGGCAAGTATAATTTACAGAGTAACAGTTAAAAAGAGAAAAACAAATTCCAAAAGACTCCCAAAATGGCAAAATTGAAAATGTTGCAGACTCAGTTTGAGCTTGTTCATGGAAAGTACTGGTAATTGCAAGTTTAACTGTCCACCCCGTCTACCACCAGCTAATGCAGGATTCAACATTTAATTATGAACATGGTTTATTTCTGAACAAAAAAACATCAGCAGATGTGTTTATATGAGGTTATCATGGTCAATGTGACACGTAAGTGCCATTTCATGAAAGGTGACGTATGGTTTCCAAGTAATTTTAAGACCATGTTTGCCCTGGTTTAAAAAACAATGAGCAGAACCGAATAAAATGGAATTTTAAAGGGGATCAGAAGTTATAAAGCCTGCATATAAAAGACGAGCAACATATCCTTAGGTTGATTATACAGTATTCAGGTAGAAATACCCAGGAACCACCCAAACTGCAACAACATCAAACCAGGTTTATTGCAACTAAATATCTTTTTTCAAAAATAATTTTTGCTGTGGAACCTAACAGGAATGATACTTAGAACATAGGTTATTGCATTCCATTTTACAACTATATGCCTGGGTATAACAGATAGTTTTGAACTCCTTTTACTGGCATTTACAAGCAAGGGGGACAACCCAAATGGACATAAGTAAACAAAAGCTTTTTATGGTCAAAGGGGGATAACAATGTAGATCATGACTATCAACCTTTACAGATACTAAGTTCTGGGGGTTTGCTGACTTTGAATATTATGGTAAGAAAGGGAGAATTTCCTAATTAAATGCATGTCAAATCCTTTTTACATAAATTTAGCCAATATTGTAATTTTATGCTCATCTGTACATGTAACTATCTCTCTTTTGATCATTAAAATGTATAAAGTATCAAGTTTCATTTATTCAATAATTTAGCCCGTGTCTTATCACTTAAATGTTTTCTGTAACATAAGAACTTACAAAACAGTTGTATTAGCATTTTTTTGGGTTGGTTCCCTTATTAAATACATGATTGTATTATAATTATGTTTGTATAAGACCGGAACCAGAACATGACAAATATATAAATGAACTCTTTGTTGGCAGACATATTGAATTTAGAAGGAAGCTTGATTCCGTTAAATTTTATTTTCAATATTTTATTCAATTAATGAATGATATTTGTTATAATTGGATAAACTAAGCACAGTAAGTTTTTGTTTTTGCTTTTTTTTAATATAAATACGATGTAGATCTATACAATCATGTCACATGATATTGAAAATACACAGTGTTCAAAATCAGGAAGCACTTCAACCAGGGCATTGACATAATCTGATAAATACAGTCATGTACAATGACAATTAGTAACATATTGTTTTGTTAAAGTTATGAGTCTTAACTGACATTTAATAATATCATACTGCAACTTTTCTGACCTATCATAAGTTGGCTGTAATCATATGCTGAAGGATATTATCTTTTGGCCACAACTTATTCCGTAGCCAATGAAGAAGTCATAATTTTTCCACTGCTTCTGTGGCATTTAATGTCCCACTGCTGCAGCATTTGACCCACCATTTCTGCAAAAACTATGGCTTGTGTGATATTAACTTTCGTTCAAGTTGAAATAACTATTTTCATTGGCTAAAATAACAGAATAAGTTGTGGCCACATGATAATATCTTGAGGCCAAAAAATAATATGTCATGGCCACAAATTAATATGTTGTGGCCACCAGATAATACGTTGTATTCTTTCATGACTTGTAAGGAATTTATCCAGCTAGGATAATGAAACATTGGTTATTCTAGGTAGGTGCCAATTTGTGCATGAATAATGAAGGGAAAGGCTCCTAAGGACTCCCTCCACCAATAAAGCTGGAAAGTTGCCATTTGACCTATACTGTGTTAGTGTTAAGTAAAATCCAACCACATAAAAACAGAAAATAATTCTTTATATGAATTAAGCCCAACAGATATTTTGATGTAGGAATTAAACTAGAAATGTATCCATATGAAACAGGTGCCCCCGCCCCCACACACTACTGTCTATTTCAGAGGTACAGCATTTTTTTTGCAAGACAATATGACTGGTGGATGGACAAACAAAAGTAAATTCTGCATTACATACCCTATCCCTATGTGGTTGGGACATAAAAACAGCATCCAATTTTTAGCTCACCTGTCACAAAGTGACAGGGTGAGCTTTTGTGATCGCTTTTCGTCCGGCGTCCGGCCGTCGTCCGTAAACTTTTACTTTAAATGACATCTCCTCATAAACCACTAGGCCAATTTCATCCAAACTTCACAGGAATGTTCCTTTGGTGGTCACCTTTAAAAATTGTTCAAAGAATTTAATTCCATGCAAAACTCTGGTTGCCATGGCAACCGAAAGAAAAAACTTAAAATATCTTCTTTTAAAAAACCCTAAGAGCTAGAGCTTAGATATTTGGCATGACACCTCTTCTAGTGAGTGTCTACCAAGTTTGTTCAAACAAAAGCCCTGGGGTCAAAATTGGCCCCGCCCCAGAGGGTCATTGTTTTTCCCTATATGCATATAGTAAAAACTTAAAAAATCTTCTTTTAAAGAAGCCAAATAGCTAAGATATTTAGCATGAAACATGTTCTAATGAGTGTCTACCAAGTTTGTTCAAATAAAAGCCCTGGGGTCAAAATTGGCCCTGTCCCAGGGGGTCATTGATTTTCCCTATATGCATATAGTAAAAACTTTAAAAATCTTCTGTTAACCCTTTCGCTGCCAGAGGGTTATTGTTTTATTGATTACGTATAATATTTGCCAGAGGGTTTTCTAAGAAATTACTATATTATTAATTAATATAATTATTATTATTTGTTATTAGTATTATAATAATTATATGTTTCCAAATCTGTGAGTAAAATAATAATTATTGTCGATGGTATAATTTTCTTTATATTTATTATTATTTTTATTATTATTATAATTGATTTATTATTATTACTACTATTATTATAGAAACGGCTAAAGCCGTCCATATGGCAAATATGCCGAAATTAACAGGGACGGCATAAGCCGTCCCTATATATGGCAGTGAAAGGGTTAAAGAACTCAAAGAGCTAGAGCTAAGATATTTAGCATCAAACATGTTCTAATAGGTGTCTACCAAGTTTGTTCAAATAAAAGCCCTGGGGTCAAATTGGCCCGCCCCGGGGGTCATTGATTTTCCTTATATGTGTATAGGAAAAACTTAAAAAAATCTTCTTTGAAAAAACCCAAATAGCTAGAGTTTAGATATTAAGCATGAAACATCTTCTAGTGAGTGTCTACAAAGTTTGTTCAAATAAAAGCCCTGGGGTCAAAATTGGCCCTGCCCGGGGGGTCATTGATTTTCCTTATATGTGTATAGCAAAAACTTAAAATCTTCTTTGAAAAAACCCAAATAGCTAGAGTTTAGATCTTAAGCATGAAACATCTTCTTGTAAGTGTCTACAAAGTTTGTTCAAATAAAAGCCCTGGGGTCAAAATTGGCCCCGCCCCAGGGGTGTCATTGTTTTTAACTATATGTGTATAGTAAAAACTTAAAAAAATCTTCTTTTAAAGAGCCTAATGAGCTAGAGCTTAGATGTTTAGCATGAAACATCTTCTTATGGGTGTGTGTGTGTGGGGGGGGGGGGCTAAATACAGGTGAGCGACCTCGGGGCCATCATGGCCCTTTTGTTTTCGAAGTTTTATTCATTAGGGTCTTGGATCAAGGTTTAAGGAATAAAAAAGGCAGGGGCGCAGAGCAAAAAAATGCTAATAAGCGCCTCCGCTAATTTGCATGTTTTTGCTACAGGGCCTGCTGTTTTAACTTGTTTATTCTTGATTTTTTGCTTTATGGCGTCGCGGGATGAAAACAATAATTAGGGGGGGTGCGGGGCGAAGTTTTATTTATAAAAAAATTGCCCACGTCCTGCTAATTAGCACTTGTTTGCTTTGTGACCCCAATGTTTTATTTTATAAATCTTGCTCCGTGCCCATGTGGGACGAAGGTTTATTTATTTAACTTTGTACCGTGACCCCGCTAATTAGCGTGCTTTTTTGTTTTGCACCCCTGCCATTTTAATTTGTTAATTCACACTGACTCACTGAGACTCTCTCCAACTCACCAACTCACTCACTTCACTCACTCACTCACGCCAAATTTATGTTGTATTGTATATCCTCGACCTTATGGAATTTGAATAATAAAGTTATCAAACTTATCAAACTTATATAATGTACATGTACAATGAAAGAGCTCTGAGGTGGCCGTAGCTTAGTCTTAGTCATTGAAATATTATTATAAAAAATGTTACGTGTACATGAAAAAAAATCTTAGCTGTTAGATTCATCTATGTACATTTATTTCTTTATGAAATTTGTAAATTTCATAATATTATTTTTTAAGTAATGTTTTCAATTCAGCATTAATGATTGAAAAAATGTTCAATATTATACACAAAACAGTTTTGGAATTTTGCCAAATGTTTTTTTTTTTTTTTTAAAGAAGTTAAATATCTGTGAGACAATCTTCACTATCTAGGTCAATTGAACTTTAAATTAGTGAAAGGGGAAGGTTTATTTACTGGGATAGACTGTGTTCTTTTCTTTTCAAATAGCTTTGTATTTTATTACTTGATCCTTTAAAAAAATTCTGTCATTTGGTATGATATGTGTGTAACAAATCATTTATAATTGTGACATTTATATAATAAAACATGTAATATGCAATTTATGCAATTTATGAATGATTTTGCACTTTTACACCACATTTGTACTGTGTGGCTAAAGCAGTATGGGCTAATTTTGCATATTCTGACCGTTTTTTGGTATATTTCTTCAATTTTATGTGTAAAATACTTGCTTTGTTCACTTGACAGTAATTTATTTTTTGATTCGTTTTTTTTTCTCATGAAAATTATGAATCTGGATGCATGCTGCTTTAAGCTTAGGTCTTGAGGTCCTAGATTTATAAAATGGATACTGAACAGGAAATTACTTGCCAGTTTGCACAAATATGAGATTGATACTTAACTTTTAGCTTAATAGGCTATCCAAAGGTGCATATGACATCTGATTAAAGTGTGCTCTTTTATGCTGTTTTATGATTTCATTTTATATAATTATATAAATTTATATGTTTTTTCTTAACTGCGTGATTTTTATTTGTATTATGTGCTATGTTCCTGAATGTATAAATAAAAATGAATAAATAAAGATGACTTTTGGGATGTCAGGGTGGGGAGATTGTTCTGCACGTGTACATGCAAAAAGCTGAATCAATGAGTTAAAATTGGCTGGTAAATAAGTACCAGTCACAAATGAGCAATAAAGAGCATTGCTAAGACAACATGATAGTTAGGAGGTTTTCACTGGCTACTTGGTTTTTTAGCTCGACTATACGAAGTATATGGAGAGCTGTCCTACTCGCCCCGGCGTCGGCGTCCACGTCTCCGTCCAGATTTCAGATTAAAGTTTTGGTTCAGTAAAATATTTTTCACTATAACTTTGTCAAATCTTAAGGTATCAACTTCAAACTTCAAATATATGTTCCTTATCATCAACCACATCTTATGTGACAAGGTTCATAACTCTAGCACCAATATTTTCAGATTTATCTCCCCTTGAACTTAGAATTTTCCTCAAAAAATACTATTTTTTACTGTTACTTCTTTATTTCTTAAGGGATCAACCTCATACTTCAAATATATGTACCTTATCATCATCCCCATCTTATGTGACAAGGGTCATAACTCTAGCACAAATATTTTCAGATTTATCTCCCCTTGAACTTAGAATTTTCCTCAAAAAATACTATTTTTTCCTGTTACTTCTTTATTTCTTAAGGGATCAACCTCATACTTCAAATATATGTATCTTATCATCATCCCCGTCTTATGTGACAAGGGTCATAACTCTAGCACAAATATTTTCAGATTTATCTACCCTTGAACTTAGAATTTTCCTAAAAAAATACTACTTTTTACTGTTACTTCTTTATTTCTTAAGGGATCAACCTCATACTTCAAATATATGTACCTTATCATCATCCCCATATTATGTGACAAGGTTCATAACTCTAGCACAAATATTTTCAGATTTATCTCCCCTTGAACTAAGAATTTAACCTTAAAAAATATTATTTTTTACTGTTACTTATTTATTTCTAAAGGGATCAACTTCATACTTCAAATATACATCTGTAACTTATCATCATCCACATCTCATGTGACAAGGTTCATAACTCTAGCACTAATATTGCAAGAATTATCTCCCCATAAACTTAGATTTTTTTACTAGAAAAATGTTATTTTTTACTGTAACATTTTTAGTTTTAAAGGTATCTACCTCAAACTTCAAATACTTATTCCTTATCATCAATTACATTTTATGTGACAATGTTCATAACTCTTGAAGCAATATTTACAGATTTATCTTTCTTTGATCTTAGGATTTTCTTTAAGAAATATTATAACTTCTTTACTTTTTAAGGTATCTACTTCAAACTTCAAATATATATTTCTTTTCATTACACACATGTTGTGTGACAAGGTTCATAACTTTAGCATTACTATTTCTAGAATTATTCCCCTTGATCTTGGAATTTATGTTAACAAATGAAATTTTTTTACTATAACTTAATACATAATTATACATACCGTAATTGGTTTTTCTTTCATAGTTTTGTCCTTCTTTACTGCGTCCAGTATGTTATTAGTCAAGCTTGGCTGTCTCCTGTGACAGCTCTTGTTATGAAACCTTTTAGAACATCTACATTTTCCTCAAACAATGGCCAGTCAGGGACAAAATTTTATAATTATGCTGAATAAATTAGTACATGCATGTATCATACTGCAGATCTTTGAAGCTTTGGTTTTTCATATCTAAATTCATAGAAATTCATATGCTAACAATATGTAACAAATACATAACCAAATATCTGCAATTTTAATACATTTGTTCAGTACAAAAGCCTTATCATTAAGTATCAAGTTAGACAAGACTTAGTTTTGAAGGAATTTGATTTAAATGTCACTCTGTAATATATAACTGTGTACTAAGGAAGTGCAGCATTAAAGAACCATAATTCTACCTTTTTAGAGTTTTGGATTATGTCCCTTGATGATACAGAAAAATGTTAAATAATGTCTGGATTATAACTTCTAAACTATGAATGATATCTCATTGAAAAATTTCAAAACTGTCAATAAAATCTTATTGAAACCACATATGGTTATAGAATCTAGTTAGAGAAAGTGCAATGTTAAAGAACAATAACTCTGTTTGATAATTATCTACCTTTATAATACATAATAATTCATTTCCCGGGAATAACTTGATATGTATCAAACAATTTTATGAACAGGTCATACAGTGATAATTGTGTGCTGACTAAGATCTATAATGCCACCTTGTTTGATTCTTTAATTACCTCCCTTTATAATACTTAATAATACTTGTTAAATTTATAACCTAAATTAGTCGTTGACTAATGTTTTTCGTATTTGGTAGACACATACATAGGATGGTCTTCTAACTTTGGTCCCTTGGTTTAAGGCCTGAAGGACAAGGTAATTATTGATTTTTATTTTTTTGATTTAAATAGGCAGATAAATTTATCAAAAGCATCAGTATGGTTTTGGGACATCAACATATGAACAAATCATGAATAGTAAAAAATAGATGAAAATTTTTACTGTTATTTTTTCCAGAATGGAAACCAGATTGATAGAGCGAACAACTGGAAAGTCCCACACAAAGGTGAGTTCCTTTAAAATCAGAATCATCCCTGTTGACATATGCAAATGTAAAGAAATGTTATAAAAGTTTGACATGCATAACTGGTTTATAAACATATGTTTGTTAAGTTTTGTATGAACTTTTGAGTTGTTATGAATAAATACATGTATATAATATGTTTAGGTAAAAATATTCCATTCTTACATTTTGCCATGAGGTGTCTGATTAAGTTACTGATAAAGTTAAATTTATCAGACATGCACAATGTCAACAGAAATCAATAGGATGGTATGATAAGTAATTGTTTATGGTTATTGATTTTAACAAACTGTTTAATCTCTGAATGGACTTTAACAATTACAACCTTGATGATATTTTGATATAATAATGTACTTAAAACTGGTGAGTCGCCATTATGACCTATAATTAGATACTGTGTTAGTGTAGCATAAAACCCAATCAAGCAAACAAAACAAAATTAATAATGTATTGTAGATTTAACAAAGATTATTTTCAAAACATATTTGTAACCAGTATATCATTTTTTTGCAAGTACATGTATCTAATTTTTACTATATTCGCCAGGTTAATGTTTTGGTAAAATCTATCAAAGGTTTTGAAATACCTGTTCACTATCAAAATAAGAATGCATTGTAAACACCCATATAACCTTATAATAATTTTTGGCCCAGTTATATAGAATACTCGGTTCAAACTAGTTCACTGTGAAGGGCAGGTAAGTCTGCCAAGTAATCGCACAGTCCGACTGTCTGTCGTGCACAAATATCGCCTACATCATGATGATGTGTACCGCAAAAGTCAAGGTCACACTGACTGCGAGTTCCCACAATTAGTGTTTAAAGGTACACACATTTGTGTCCGGACTGTAAATAACCAAGCATATATGCCTACCACATCAAGGGGACATGTCTTATCCAAGATCCACCTCCAAGGTCACACTTACAGTTTTTAGGTACTTACTCTCACAAGAAGAGTTTGAAGGTACACATTTGTGTCGGGACTGTAGCTCTGTCATGCAGTGTAAAGATTTTGAAATAACTTGGCATAAAAAACTGCCACATCAAGGTGACATGTCACATCTCAGGCCCATGACACTACCTAAAAAGTCAAGGTCACACTTAAAGGTTGAAAGTACACATTTGTGCCCGGACTGTATTTTTGTTAAGCATTGAAGGATTTTAAAATAACTTGGCATGAATGTCTGCCACATCAAGACCACATGTTGCGTCAAAGACCCATGTCCCTACCTCCAAGGTCAAATTCACACATACAGTAAAGAGTTTGAAGGCACACATTTGTGTCCACTCTGCAACTTTGTCATGCATTGTAGGATTTTAAAAATAACTTGTTTGACTGATGTTTTTCACATTTGGTAGGATAATAACTTGCATGGTATACATGCACTTCCTTTAGATTGAGTTAGGGGTCAGTTAGGCCAAGGTAACCAGTGCTAAAAATTGATTTTTACACTTTTACATGAAGACATCCTTTTGAAGGACATATTTCTTTCGTATTAAGTAAGATAACTTGTATGACCTTATTCGTATATATTGAGTAAGGAGTGAGTGGGTCAAGGTCAGGGGTGCCAAAATAGATTTCTAAACATTTTCTTATACAGCCTTTATTTAAAGACTGATATTTGTCTTACTTGGAAGGAACATAAGTAGTATATAATGGTGAGAATCCACTACTAATATACCTTGGATGGCCTAGTGTTGGGAGTCACACGGTCAAGGTCACTTAATTGTGCTAACAATAGAATTTTTACACTTTTTCTTATACAGCCTTTGTATTTTGTTTCATGTCTCATTTTAGAAGAACATAATTCATGTGGTTCTTTAAGTTTGGGTGGAATTTGGGGTCACTAGGTTCAAGGTCAAGGTCTTAATTTTTGTCCTTCCGTCCGTCCGTTCTTTTTTGTGTCGCACGTAACTCAAAAAGTGTTTGACCTAGAGTCATGAAACTTTACAGGAATGTTGATCAGCATGTGTAGTTGTGCACCTGGGTATTTTTGTCTGGATATTTTTAGTATTTTTAGATTTATTGCCCTTGACTTAGTAAAATTTTGCAATTTTCAACTTGTGTCGCATGTGACTCAAAAAGTATTTGACCTAGAGTCATGAAACTTTACAAGAATGTTGATCAGCATGTGTAGTTGTGCACCTGGGTATTTTTGTCTGGATATTTTTAGTATTTTTAGAGTTATCACCCTTGACTTAGTAAAATTTTGCAATTTTCAACTTGTGTCGCATGTAACTCAAAAAGGATTTGACATAGAGTCATGAAACTTTACAGGAATGTTGATCAGCATGTGTAGTTGTGCACCTGGGTATTTTTGTCTGGATTTATTTAGTATTTTTAGAGTTATTGCCCTTGACTTAGTAAAAACCGTTTCATTATGTTGTTATTTGTTCCTTGAGTGCTTAAGTTAGAATCAACCAACTTTACAGGAATTATGATCAACATCACTAAATTACAGGAATAATGATTCACATCACTGTGAAGCTATGCACCTGGGACTTTGCATGTGGATTTTTTTCAGTTTTGTTAGAGTTATTGCCCTTGTCTTACAGTAGTATAAATTTGCAATTTTCAACTTGCATAGCTCAAAAAGTATTTCACTTGTAAGCCTGAAAGTTTACAAGAATGTTGGTCAGCATGTGTACTTATGCACCTTGGGGTTTGCTTGTGGATTTATTCAGTATTTGTAAAGTTCTTGCCCTTAACTTAGTAAAAGATTTTTAGTTTTCAAAAAATATTTGACCTAGAATCATAAGATTGACAAAACAGTGACACATTTCTAGTTTGACTTGAAAAACCATGGATGTTACAATAACAGATATGTTGCTTATTATATGATTGAAACAAGTCTAAGTCGTTCAATTGACATGTTCTTTAACGTTTCCAGAGTTCACTTTGACAACTTTGGTGAAATTTTATTTTTTATTAGGAGAAAAGTTTTGTTCCTGTGACTGCCTAGAGTATTTGTTTTGAGGACATTAACAGAATAATGAATGAAACATTCAAAACCAAGAAATGAAAATTTTGCCTGTGTCTCCCATTAAAAAGACTAGACCTAACTTGACCATGACTCATAAATAATTTTAACCTCCAAGGTCAATTTTTTTTTAATTTTGCATGATTTATTTTTCAAAATTGACTATAACTTTGTAATTTATGAATAAGTTGTCTTCATACCTGGCCACAACAATCTTTTGGACAAGACTTTCAATATAATAAACCAAATTGGCCGTGACCTGTACTCATAAATGACCTTGAACTTGAATTTTTCTTGATTATTGCAATATTTGACTATAAATTCTTTCATTAGGAAAATGTTTTGAAAATAGAGCTAATAAAACTTTGACCTTGACTTATAAATGACCTTGAAGGTCAAATAATTGAAATTTCATTGTTTTTGCAACATTTGGCTGTATATAACTTTGTAATTGCAGATCTTCATACATAGAAATAGCAAGTCAATGTCAGATTGCTGAAAATAATTGTCATAACTTTGTTATTTAGATACATACTTATATTTTTATTGGGGACAAAACTAACTTTTGAAAAATAAAAAAGAACCTTGACCTTAAATCGACCATCAATTATTTATTTAAACATTGTATTCATTTTTACAGTGTTTTGTTTAATTGTCATAACTTTGTTAATAATTTACAAATTTGATTTATTTATAACATAAGAATGCTTAATATGAAATAACGTTTTTGTTTTTAATACCAACTCTAACCATTACATGACATTGACTGTCCAGGTCAAATTATTGAATTTAGCTAAAATTGTCATAACTTTGTAACTTACTTTACTATTTGATAAACAAAACCCACATGTCACTAGTCACTATAAATGTACTTACTGCCAAAAGGCACTTGAAGCAAAATATGATTAAGGTAATTGACCAATTAATAACTTTCTGGGAAATATAACAGGACACCAAAAATGAAAAGTTTTTTTAAAATAAAATAAAAGTGTTTCTGAGCACAATGGGCCTCTAAAAATGAGACTTGTTTATATAAATAAGTATACATTTATCCAAGCCGATATGCGTGCATTTATTTATAGAATTCTTAAACATTAGTTTTAACAATCTTTTGGAATAGTTAAAAATCACTAAAATATTGACATAGTATATTCATAATTCATGTGATTTACATGTATTTTTAACAGGTAGAAAGCAATGGTGATATTGATCTGTTACCAGATGTAAATGTAACAACAAGAATACAGTTTGAAACATCACCTGACATTCTAAATGATGTATTGGACATGGAAGAAGGTTTGTTCTGTTTTGTACGTTTTTGTATATTTCAACTGATATTCAGTATATCATTAAAAAGACTGAAATTGTAAAATACGTTAACTTGAAACTCTTGTTAACAGCAGCAAAAATAAATTTTATAACAAAAAAATGCAGATTTGGTTTGACTGAGTCTGAATTTATATGACCAATATAAACAACGAAACCCCCCCCCCCCCAAAAAAAAAAAAAAAAAAAACCCAACAAAAAACAAACAAAAAACAAACACACACACAAAAGAAACAGAAGCAACAACTCCCATGCCTGTAGCAGTAAACTCTTAGTTATAAAGAAGATTTGAGATTTTGAATCAATAAAATGATCATCAGTATAAATCATATCCTATATAAATAACAAAGTTATGACAATATAAGCCTTACATAAATTCAGCTACATCCAATATTTGACAGAAACAGTCATGGTCATTAAAGGCTAAGGTCATATTTTGATTACTAACAATGTCAGTTTGGTTATAAGTGATTGTTTGGTCTGAATATATATCAAATAGAGAAAATATGAATCCCTAAAGAAAGGCCAAAAACAGCAAAATTAGATTTTGCAGGCTAGGTATGATTGAGCCTGTTCATGGACAGTACTGTCAAGTGCTAACTACCGTCCACGCCCCCTAGCACCGGCTTAAACAGAATTCATCATTTAAACATGAAATGGTTAAATTTTAAATTTGGAAACATCCGCAGATTTGTTCATACGGTGGTTATCATGGAACCTTCAATGTAACACAGTAGTGCCATTCCATGAAAAGGGGCGTATGGTCCCCATGTTATAAAAAGCGTGTGCTCTAAACGAGAAAACACTGGGCGGAACTAAATAAAATGAAATTATGAAAAGGGCCCCAGAGGTTATGAAGCCTGCATATCACAGATAAGACGTCAAAAGACAAAGTTAAAAAAAGCAGGGCAACATATCCTAATTGTTTCATTTTTTTGTTGTTGTTGTTTATATGTCATTAAAATTCAGACTTAGTCAAAACAAATCTGCATATTTTGTTATCAATTTTTGTGTCGCCTCTACGGAGTAGTGGCGACATATAGGGATCACTTCTCCGTCGTCTGTCTGTCTGTCCATCCGTCTGTCACAAAACTTGTCTGGACTACTCCTAATAAACTACTGGTGCAATTTCATCCAAACTTTACAGAAATGATCAGTACCAAGTCTAGTTGTGCATATTGTCAGCATTTTCCGGTTCAATGATTTTTGTCAGAGTTATGGCCCTTTAATAATTTTTAATTTTAAAGTTTGTCCGGACTACTTCTCTTACACCACTAATGCAATTTCAATGAAACTTTACAGGATTGATCTTTAGCTCAAGTCCTTGCGCATATTGCACGGGTTTTCCGGTTGAATGATTTTTGGCCGAGTTATGGCCCTTTGATAAAAAGGTGTTTTTTTCTGTGTGTTGCCAGATACACAAAAGCTTGTCCGGACTACTCCTCATAAACTACTGATGCAATTTCATTTAAACTTTACAGAAATGATCAGCATGAAGTCTAGTTGTGCATATTGTCAGCATTTTCCGGTTCAATGATTTTTGTCAGAGTTATGGCCCTTTAATAATTTTTAATTTTTAAAGTTTTGTCCGGACTACTTCTCTTATACCACTAATGCAATTTCAATGAAACTTTACAGGATTGATCTGTAGCTCAAGTTCTTGCGCATATTGCACGGGTTTTCCGGTTGAATGATTTTTGGCCGAGTCATTGCCCTTTGATAAAAAGGTGTTTTTTTTCTGTGTGTTGCCAGATACACAAAAGCTTGTCCGGACTACTCCTCAAAAACTATAGGTGCAATTTCATCCAAACTTTACAGGAATGATCAGTACCAAGTCTAGTTGTGCACTGTCCGTCTGTCTGTCCGTCTGTCACAAAATTTGTCCCAACATGAAATTGGCCATCATGAGGCGACACATGTGATTACAGATCGCTCTTGTATATATTTTATGTTCTCAAATCCATAAAAAGATAAAAAGTTTTGACCAGTTGTAGTAAATTTCACCAGGTTAAAGCATGCAGGTTAAACGTCTTAAAGATGAAAAGTAATTACATAGTTAATAATTACTGTTTCTTTCCAGAGTATATGAACGGTAGCAGGAAGACCCAAGTTGTTGATATCGCAGGTCATATCAACACATATATGAAGGCTAGAGGTAAAGTGTTTTCTCCTAATGTCCCCATTGCAATGTCAGAATTGGTAGCAGCCACAAGCATGCTTGGTATTGAGTGGGTGAAAAACAATGATGGTGTTTTGATACCTGTAATGATAAAGGGTCATAACACTGAATTCGAGAATGGAGATACTATGTTTGAGTCCCAAAGAAATATTGTTTCCTTGACAAAGAAGGCCAAAGATAATGACCAAAGAGTCCTGTCTCCTTCAAGATCAGCACCACAGGTTGCTGGCACTCCTACGGATGAACAATTATGGTTGGGCAAGGTTCGTCCAGCTGTTGGTCAAGTAATTAAATATTCATTTGGAGGAACTGGTCAAACGTCACAAGAGGGAAGCATCTCTGATGTCAATGCTACTAATACTGCTATTGGAAATCAGGATCCAAAGCCGGCTGATTTATTTATTTATCCGTCAACATCAAAACAGCTTGTGCCTGCTAGCCTTAACCAACCATATGCAGGCGACAGGATTGCACACAGTCAATCTGCAAATAATTCAACAGCAGGGTTTGAACCTGCAAACCACCCAGTTACAAACTGTCCAAGTCCATATAGTACTCATACAGGGCCTAAGAAAGGAAAGAAGAAAAGGCAGAAATTTCAACCTTACTACAAAAAACAGCGAAAACCAAATGATGAAGACGAAACTTCAGATGATCCTACATAATTTAAAAAATCCAACTGGTGCATGATATATCTTTTTTTACACTAAACCTGCTATGTAAAACTGAAAGTGATAAGCCCTTTTCCACCAGTATAAAGCCTTACCAGCCTTCATAAATGTGCAGACTGATCAGGCTATATACTGTTGTCATTTTTTGTATTTTGAAATTGTTAAATATATTCAAATGGACTGTTCCAAATTCAAAGCAGAGAAAATCCATTAAAGCTGCATGCATCAAGATGAGCCAAATATTTCAAGAAAACCAAACTTGAGAAAAATGTATTGAGGTTTTATGAAAATTAAAAAGACTGAAGATAAAAGTAATAATGTCTATGCTATTTGAGATAAATGGCCGATTTTTCAATAATTTTCACCATATTTCTACTGCGTTACTAACATAGTAAGAGTTGATTTTGCATATTTTGACCATTTTTTGTAATTTACATGGGTTGAAAGTGCCTTTGCAAAGTGGATGTTATTTTCTTTGTCAGCTTCACAATATTTTACTTTATTATACATTTTCAAAATTTTCATGAAAATTGAAAGGAATCTGGAAATAAAAATCTTAAAATAATTTAGCTAGATAAATATTTACAAAATATTTTCTCAGTTTCAATGTAAAACTATATACTTGGACAAAGAATATTCATGACAACACCATCATGTTGAACAGTTTCAGTATGGCTTTCATCTGTAAATGACCTTTGACTGTCAAGGTCACATATGAATATTTAATTATATCTTGTACAAGAAAGGAATGTTTTCTAGGAGAATTCTTTACTGCAATATTCTTCCTCTATTGTGTTTGACTTTAGAAACCGTTGTCCTTCCTTTGAGGTGGTTCTTGTAAATATATTTGATGTTTTTTTGTATATTATTATAATAAAAATCACTTGTATGTATGAATGTATTATATATTAGAATGTACATGTATTGTTAGTTGTGATGATTTGTTGCTGTTTGAGTTTAGAAATAAGAAAAAGTTAAGTGTTACCCTTGCTTGGCGGTGGTTCTTGTAAACATATTTGATTTTTAGCTCACCAGAGATGGGTCATATCAGATTAAAAAAACTAGGTTACAGGTGCAAAAAATAGAAATTTTTTGTTAACTCTCTAGTGGCTACTGTTTTGATCAAAATTTCCTGGAAATTGGTCTGAAAGTTTGTTTTGATAATTTCTAGGTCAAGTTCAAATATTGGTCATCTGGGGTCAAAAACAAGGTCATACCGCCCAAATATGGCAAAAGCTTGTTTACACTCTAGTGGTCACATGTTTTACTGAAATGTCATTTAGCTTAGTCATGATGCTTGTCTAGGTAATTGCTCGAATGAGTTTGAACATGGGTCATATCAGATGAAAAACTAGGTCACAGGAGTTAAAAATAGAAAAATCTTGTTAACACTCTAGTGGCTACTGCTACTGATCTGAATATTGTGGAGTTTGTTTTAATGATTTCTAAGTCAAAGTCAAATATGGGTCAACTGGGGGAAAAAAACAGGTCATACTGCCCAAATATGGTAAAACTTTATTAACACTCTAGTGGTCATATTTTTGCCTCAATCATCATCAAACTTTGTCAGGATGCTTGTCTAGGTAATTACTCGAATAAATTCGAACATGATCATTTTGAATGAAAACTAGGTCACAGGAGCTAAAAATAGAAGTCTTGTTAACTCTCTAGTGGCTACTGTTTTGATCCTAATATCCTGGAAACTTGTCTGAAAGTTGTTTTGATGATTTCTAGGTCAATTCCGAATATGGGTCACCTCACCTGGGGTTAAAAACTAGGTCATACCGCCCAAATATGGAAAAACCTTGTTAACACTCTAGTGGTCACATTTTTTACTAAATTGTCACCAAACCTTGGTCAGGATGCTTGTCTAGGTAATTACTCTGATGAGTTCTATGGGTGAGATGAATGATCTAGGGCCATTTTGGTCTTCTTGTATGTATATTTTTATAAAAAAATGACTTGTATTAAAGAATGATTGATTGATTGATTGATTGATTTATTTGTGTATATATATATGTCATATTACAAAACAAATTAAGACAATTTATCACAGATATATCTATCACATTGTTTTTAACACAGTAATTAATTGAAAAATAATAACTTTACATTCATAATTAAATCAAAGATCTTGTTGACTTCAAGACAATATATACAACACAGGATAACCCATGAAAGTTCAATATAAAATAGAGAACTTATTTCCAATGGGGTCCTTTGATGGTAAAGAATATATTTTCTTGAGAACTGGCATTCAGGTCCATACTTAGAGATGATATACTGGACTGATGACTGAATGACTGATGACTGAATGCATTATATATCAGAATTTACATGTATTGTTAGTTATGATGAATTGTCTGTTTGAGTTAAGAAGTAAGAAAAAGTCAAGCAGTGTCCTTGCTTGTCGGTTGTTTTTGTAAATACATTTGTATATTTGATTTTTTTTGTATATTATTATAATACAATTGGCTTGTATGTAAAAATGTATTATATATTAGAATGTATATGTATTGTTATAATGATGAGAGTATGAGAGTCTTATATAAGTTTTTGTCGGTTCTGTTCTATTTTATACATAGTAATTCTTTTGTGTAGGTGTAAGCTTGCTTATTGAGATGATAGACTTCTCTAATTTATCATTCTATACCATCTTGTTTTGTTATTTAATGACACATTAAACCTCAAAAATGCTAATGTTTGATCAGGATCCATGCTGTTTGCTTACCAACTCTATTACAAGTAGAGAAACTGATAGCGAACAGCGTGGATCCTGATCAGACTGCGCGGATGCACAGGCTGGTCTGGATCCATGCTGGTCGCAAACGCACTATGTTGGTTTTGTCATGGCGCTGCTCATTTATAGAATTTTAGACCATCCAAGCAGAATATTGATAATTTTTGTGAAGAAGAAAATCAAATTAAAAATAATCATGGTAATTAAAATGTGATGCTTGTTTTTACTTTTACTTGTACAATCACCATTTACATAAAGATGGGCATAGTGTCACTTAAATCCAGAAAAATATGATTCAACTAATTGGTTTTCCTGATTTGGCGACGTCATGATGTCACAAGTCAGAAATGAGTAAGCTGAAAATACGCCATATGATATAACATTGAACAAATTGAGAATTTATTTGTTTAAAGATCCAGGTGTAACTCATTTTTTATGGTTTTAAATCATAAATATAATTTATCGATATTGTTAGTTCCAAAAAGCATGATATTTGTAAAGATATTACCGAATTTACATTTCATGTTAATGAAGGGAGGTAATTAGAAATTTATTTTCTATAAAGTCAAAGGCAAATTTTTCTATAAGAATGAATGCATATATTTTTATGATTAAATTATTTTAATGATTACATAATATTATAATGTGAACAAATATTTGCAGTACATAATATTATTTTACATATTCTTTGATGTTTGAAAATTGTTTTAGAAGCATAATTATATACATATATAAAATTTTACACAAGTGTGGTTACAACCTTAATTACAACATACAGAATTTTTAACATGTACTGTCAACACCAGCTGTTATATTCGTAGATTAATTCAAATAAGAGTAGCTTCTTGTGTTTACTTAGTTACACATTTTAAAGCAAATAAAACATTTTTGTATCTAATTTAAGAGAACTCCACTGAGGTTCAAAAGCCAAAAACATAATATTTGACTTTCTGATATAGATCACCTGTCCTGGGGCTCTGAAAATAGTAAGATATGCATAATATCATTAAGAAATAAAGTGAAAATAGTATTTTTGTGCTATGTTTAGCCCAATTCAAGGGAAACGTTTAAACGATTTTCAATTTTAAGTCATTTTTTTCCCAGAACAATTATTCTATAAAAACAGAGTGAGTGAATGCTCAAATTTTTTTGTACACATGTTATTTCTTTAGACCTACAAGGAATGGAACATTAATCTTGAGCAATTATTTCCGGTCCCGTCATGTCATAAAAGCTCAGTGGAGTCCCTTTAATGATAAAAATTGTCATGGTAATGTATTAAATCTCTTACATTTCGTTTCGGTAAGTGGTTTGCTAAATATAAATAACCTTGTTATTTTGCAATTCTGATGGTACATGTCAATCATAATTAGGTACACCTTATTTCTATTATGTTATAATGCAACATAGCTGCACAATGTATACAGTATATTTCAAATAAATGTAATCCTAGAATAAGTTTTTGTGTTGTCAATTTTAAGCTCGACTATACGAAGTATTATGGAGAGCTGTCCTACTCGCCCCGGCGTGGGCGTCGGCGTCCGCGTCCAGATTTCAGATTAAAGTTTTGGTGCAGTAAATAGAGGTGTAAGTTCAATACTGAATTTAGTGCATGATTTGAATAAGATGATATTATGCGAGCCTCTGGCGAGCATAATATTATTTTTTTCAACGAGTGCAATGAATTCAGTAATGAACATACACGAATTTAATATTCTATTTATCACATACCCAAATTAAAGACCGTTTAAACGGAAATAAGAGTTATTTTTCATTGACGTGCCTATAGTATAACACTAACATTTAGTGCATCTTTACGCTATGTTTGTATAACTCTAATGACTTCACGTCAAAATATATGCACAGCCCTGCAATACCATATTTACGGACATGTGTGTGTGATAAAATATTTTTCACTTTCTTAAGGTATAAACTTCAAACTTCAAATATGTTCCTTATCATCAACCACTTCTTATGTGACAAGGTTCGTAACTCTAGCACCAATATTTTCAGATTTATCTCCCCGTGAACTTAGAATTTTCCTTAAAAACTATTATTTTTTACTGTTACTTCTTTATTACTTAAGGGATCAACTTCAAACTTCAAATATATGTTCCTTATCATTAACCACGTCTTATGTGACAAGGTTCATAACTCTAGTACCAATGTTGCAAGAATTATCTCCCTCTTAACTAAGATTTTTACTTAAAAATGTTATTTTTTACTATAACTTCTTTAGTTTTAAAGGTATCTACCTCAGACTTCAAATTACATATTTCTGATAATCAACCACATCTTATGTGATAAGGTTCATAACTCTCGAAGCAATATTTTTAGATTTATCTCCCATTGAACTTAAAAATTTCTTAAGAAATATTATTATAACTTCATTACTTTTTAAGGTATCTATCTTAAACTTCAAATATATATTTCTTATCATTACACACACGTTTTGTGACAAGGTCCATAACTCTAGTGTGACTATTTCCAGAATTTTTCCCCCTTGAACTTGGAATTCATGTTTACAACAATTACTTCTTGTCATAAAAAGAAATATATTTATATTATAATTGATTTTTCTTCTATACTTATTTATTCCTTACTACGTCCAGTATTTTATTAGTCGAGCTTCGCGGTCTCCTGTGACAGCTCTTGTTTATCCCATACTAGTCAAACATACAGAATAAAAAATAAGAAAAAGGCTGAAAATATCGATTTTGAATGACATATTTAAGGTTTCGATAAATGGTCTTTACTTGAGATACAAAACTCCAATAGTATAAGTTTTCTTTTGGATACGATATTATTGTTTTATTGTTTGCTTTAGACGTTTCATCAACAATAACATAAGAGATACAGTAAATTAAATCAAATATGAAAACTATTGCGATAGTAGCCTTTATTTTGCTTTCGTTTTGACTGAGTTGATAAGTTAATATCTAATTGCTAGAAATAAAAAAAATACAACTCAAGCTGAAGTAACGGTGAAAATGTTTGTTTTCGAGGGGTTACTGTTGCACAAATGGTCATACTGCAGAGGGGGTGTAATTTTTAATCGGGACAAAGGTGTACATTGACTTGCGGACATTTTAAGTATCTTTTACTTCGAAATTGCAATATATTTAGCTTTGATAATTGAATGCCCCTGCATTAAAGATGATCACACCCATTGAGCCACTTATTTCATATAACGCTTATATAAATAAGATGTTATTGTAAAGTCATAATTATACTGTGATAATGTTTTGTACGCTGTTCGTTATCTTGTAAGTATGCTGCTATTATGTCATCATGGGCTTATTAGCATTATTATTCTGAAATAAATTGTATGTCTTTTTTTAATACATGTACATAGATTAAACCTGTTTGAATCCGTGTTTTTTGTGCTGTGTGGCGGCTGCAAGAAGTCGCCCCGTGCATGTAATCAATGATGTTATATTTTCGATCCTTGAAGATCGTTCAGCACGACACTATTGCTGTGTATACATGCTATGTGGTACTTTTTGATTCTGTTATTTGGCCTTTTTCAACTTGGTGGTTCCAGTATTCCTACTTGAATACTGTATAATCACCCTTAGGATATGTTGCATGCTTTTTAAATTTGTCTTTTGACGTCTTATCTGTTATATGCAGGCTTCATAACCTCATATCCCCTTTCAAAATTCCATTTTATTTAGTTCCGCCCATTGTTTACTCGTTTAGAGCAAAAGCATTCTTTTACTTGGGGACCATACGCCGCTTTTCATGGAATGGCACTACTGTGTCACATTGAAGGTTCCATGATAACCGCCGTATGAACTAAACACATCTGCGGATGTTTCTAAATTCAAAATTTCACCATTTTCGTGTTAAATGTTGAATTCTGCTTAAGCCGGTGCTAGGGGCGTGGACGGTAACTTGCACTTTCCAGTACCGTCCACGAACAGGCTCAATCAAACTGAGCCTGCAAAATTTTCAATTTTGTTGCGTTGGACTTTCTTTAGGGATTCTGTTTTTCTCTATTTCATTGCCATGAGCCTAGATATATACATACATGTATATGACATGTAAAATTGCTGTGTGAACTGAATACGAAGGATGATAACTGGCCCCGCCCCTAAGTACATGTGGCGCAATTGTACATTTCAGTTTTTAAGAAATATGACAGTAATGGAACTCATGAGAGCGGCGTATGGCCATAAGACCAGCTTGTTTTGTTGATTTTTTTTTTACTTATTCATTTCAAAAACAGACATTACAGCACGCCAAGCAGTACAATCGAGTCCTAAATTTGTTCGTAGACACTTAAGGGTATGATTATTTAAAGTGTAGAATTTTACACAAATTTGTGATGATAAGTTCTGAAAATTTCTCTTTAACAACAAAGCGGATTTTGACCAAACGACCAATTGGATTGAAGTTCATTCGAACTATGGAGACATTCTTCATAATCGTAACTCGTCGCAACACAAAAACTGTGAATTAATTTAATAATCTCCTTATAGATTAGAAAATGATATATTTATGAAATGTTCGCTTATTTGCAGACTTCTATTTTTGTGAGAGAGAGAGAGAGAGAGAGAGAGGTTAAATTTTGTGTGTGTGTGTGTGTGTGTGTGTCCGCGCGCGCGCGTGTGCGCGTGCGAAATAAATAACATTTTGCGTACAACATGATTTTGAATATGAGGCAAATATTTGCTTGTGTAATTGAGATAGATTTCTTAATTTGCACAGATAATTTTGATAAGTAGGTTATAGACAAAAGTATATCCTCATTCTGTGTCGGCTCCATTTCCCTATCACCTGTAATGTCTCCTGAGTCGCTTTCGGACGTATCATTTCATTCATAATTAATGTCTGCCGCATATGATATATCTAAATCAGTAAAGGATAGATAATTTTTGTTTTATATGTTATCAAATATGGTAAACAATATCAACAAGGAAAGGTGGCGTTCAATGAACGCAACCCCCACACGACTCAGGAAAGAGGAGCCCAGAGGACCCCAACAAAATCAGGGCAGGGAGCAAGGCAGAGCACGACCAGGCTAATCACTTAATACTTAAAAAGAAATTATAGTAACCGACAAGGAAATTAAGGAAAAACAAATGATTAAGTTATACTTAAAAAGAAAAAGTAGTAACCTAGATAGAAAACAAAGAAAGCATAAAACTAAAAAGAGACTACCATTTGTTCATAGATGATCAATACTGACGCACACATTATCAGTTGTTTTTTCTGTCGGTTTTCTCCGTCACATTGACACAGTATAGGTCATATGGCGACTTTCTATCTTTATTGGTCGAGGAAGACCTCAGGTGCCCTTCTGTGCATTATTTCAGGTACGAGCGGGCACCTGAGTAGAACCACCGACGTTCCGTAAGCTAGCTGGATAGCGTCCTCACATTGAAGAATTCAAAGTCCTTGTCGGGATTCGAACCCACAGCGGCGGTAAGGGGGAAGTTGTTTGAAGCCAACGAATTTAACTATTCGACAAAGGACGTCCCTTACATCATTAGTTAAATAAAAAAATGTATGCCAAAAAAATGGAGTTACGTCTACATGATTTGAAAAGACTGAAGACAGAAAATGTACAATTTATGATGACAATAAAATGCTTTAACATCTAACATCTTGGTAACTAGTTTAAACATGTTTCTGCTACAAGTGTTACACATGGTGAATTTGACAGGTTAACATGTATGCACACTCTATTGAAACTATTTACAAATGCATAATGTTGGATAGCCATATCTTGGATTTCTGGCAGGCTGATTTGGGAAAACGATATGAAAAAAACTGTTCATAAAGTCTTGCATATAGAAAGGCACATTGACGATTACCAGCCCAAAACAGGTAAATATGATTAAAACAAGAGAGAAATAAAGAATCCCTAATGAAAAACATGAAATGGTCAAACTTTGAATTTGGAAACATGCGCAGATGTGTTTATACGACAGTCTTCATGGAACCTTAAATGTGACACGTTCGTGTCATTCCATGAAAAGGGCCCTGTATTCTCCAAGTAAACAAATGAGTGTGCCCTAAACGGAAAGACAATGGGCGAAATAAAATAAGATATAACTTTGAAAGGGGATCAGAGGTTGTGAAGCATGCATATCACATAAACTTGCAAAAGACACATTTAAAAAGCAGGCAACATATCCTTAGGGTGATTACACAGCATTCAAGCAAAGTAATACTTAAACCACTAGACTGGGATAAAAGCTTAAAGAAAAACTAAAAGTACCACAAAATAACAATGATTTCGTGCTGAACGAGTTTTAAGAATTAAAACAGAACATCTCTGACTAAATGTACGGAGCGACTTTTTATGCGGCCTCCACATTGCACAAACAACGCTAATTATGTGGCGATAAAATATTGTGAAATAAAGAATTCCTAAAGAACGTCGACGAGGAAAACCGACTAGAAAACATGTGAAATTTGGTTTTCCCAGTTAGTTAATCCGCATTTCCCATATTTTTCTTTTTTTTTTCGCCAGAAAAATTTATAATTTATTATATTATAGAGCTGCAATTCATGAAATTATTCGTTCATGCAGATGTAAATGACATTTAATGAATAGTCTGTCAAACGCATCCTACGTTTAAAGAATATTTAGTAAAATTATCTCCGAGTTTTGTACTTATATAATAATATATAATAATGACATTATCCAAATACCATTTCATGTTTGTGTAACATAGATACATCCTAACATTGAGAGAATCATTTAAAATATTGCGGACGTACAAACCCGCTTTGTGTTGATCAAAAGCAAACTAAAAAGCAATCCTCATAGTGTAAGACATTAAGTAAAATCAAAGGCATGATTTCGGCTTTGCTGGTGATCGGTTTCATTTTGATTTTTAGAACAGGTGGAATACACACACGTAAGTAGCTTGTTTCATAATATATTAAAGGCCCAGTATGCCCCCAAAATGCTTTATTTTTCATTTTAAAAAAGCTTGTTATTTTTGTGTACTTTTATAATTTTCTCTGAAGTTTACCTTGAAACCCTTATAATTAAAAAGTTACACATTTCTGATAAAAATGTTACAAAATTTCCAATTGAAAAGTAACAAGATTTCCTGTTAAAATCCAACACAATTTCCGAATGTCACAAAATTTCCGAATAAAATGCCACAAAAATTCTGATTGAAAAGTTACAAAATTTCTAATTAAAACACACACGATTCCGATTAAAAACTCCCAAAATTTCCAATGAAAAATTAATGAAATTGCCTATAAAAAGTAACCAAATTAAATACAAAGAAAGAAGTTACATAAGGCCTACAGATGGGATAACTTGTTACTGTACGACACCAGCAAGCTGTCACGTGACGTTGTCCTAACCCTCCAAAAAGGTTTGATATAAATAAAAAACAAGAAAAGCATTGATGCAAAGCATCAAAGGGCGTCCAAGCAAGAAATGCAGCAGGTGAAGATGAACTAGTAGATATATGATGACAAGATATTCTTTTAATATTTTCCATGGTTAATTGGTTTTTACCAGAATTTTATATCGGACTGTAGTAAGCAAGTCTACAAGATATAATAAGCCACGCCTTTAATATCAAATATCGTTATTGTTACTAGAGTGTATGTTTACTTGATGTTTGGGAGTTTATGAGTGTATACTTGGATGCAACACATATAATAAAATATATAAACCATCCTTCGGGTCTTGTTTAGTTTGTGTGCTAGTAAGCCATCCAAATAGAAAATATAAATGTTACATTGGCGACGAGGATCGGATATTTAAAAAAAACTGCGGTTTAATTTAAACTGACTCTGTGAAAAAAAAACAGATTTGAAAATGGACAATTTACCTGCTTTTCCGAAATTCGATGTTTTTGCTGATGAAAATTCTCTGGGAGTACGATGGGAAAAGTATTTGGATAAATTAGAAAACTTATTTGTTGGACTGGGTATAAACACTAGAAAACGAAAAAAAGCACTGTTACTTCATTAAGCAGGAGATGATGTTTAAGATATCTATGATACATTGAATTTAAGAGAAGACAATGAAAACTTACGAAGAAACGAAACTTGGATTAACATCATACTTTAAGCCAAGAAACAACACACAATTTGAAATATTCGAATTTCGTAATATGAAGCAATTGCATGGGGAATCTATCGACCAGTTTACAACAAGATTACGCCAGAAAGCTAAGAATTGTGAATTTTCGGACATTGACTCAGAAATTAAAAGCCAGATCATACAGGGTGTTGTTTCACAAAACATGAGAATGCAGTGTTTACAAGATCCGGATAAATCACTTAATGACTTACTTACAAAAATGAGAACCATGGAAATATCAAAAAGTCAACCAGCAACTATGTCAAAGGATGAAAGTAGTCAGCAAGTAGTGCGGGTAAAAAGCAATCCTCGATTTAGCCGTCAATCAAAGGGATTCGCACCTAAACGTTATCAGCAACGTTCATATCAAACTATCCCAGAAGCAAGTTTTGTCGTCGGGAAGGCGAAGCAACCCTCCAGATTGAAATAAAAAATGCCGAAATTGTGGAGGAAAGTAGCCCCATATGTCACGTTGCCCTGCTATCGGAGCAGAATGTAACTACTGTCATAAGAAGAATCATTTCATATCGGTCTGCAGAAAAACGTCAAAACAAGGTGAAGTTAATCGATGATGAACAGTCGGATTCACAAGTTTTATCAGAGGCAAGCACGTCGAGTGTCAGTTCAAATGAGTGCGATGTTTTATTTGGATTTAAAATATCAGATGGGGAAAAAGTGCCAAAGAAATGCATTAAATTAAATGGCGTAGATGTTAATGTGTTGATAGATAGCGGTTCATCGTTAAATATTATTAGCGAAATCGACCTCAAGAAAATGAAAATTCGTCCTGAAATCAAGAAAACGAAAACAAAAGCATTTGCATTCGGGCAGAAATCTCCACTTCCATTCATAGGCAAATGTTCCCTGCTTGTGGAGTCGGACTCAAAAATTTATGACAAAAGATTTCCATATCGTTAAAGGTAACAAAGAAACATTAATCAGTTATGAATTATCGGTAGAGCTTGGGATTTTACCGCAAATACAATCAGTTCATAAATCAGTTCAAAGCAAAGACGCATATTCAGGACTTATTGAAGAATATTCTCAAGTTTTCACAGGCTTAGGATGTCTGAAAGACAGAAAAGTTAAGTTTCATATTGATAAAAGCGTTGTACCTGTAGCTCAAACGCCTAGGAGAGTTCCATTTCATGTACGTGCGCAAGTCGAAAATGAACTTAAAAGTTTAGAGGAAATGGATGTCATTGAAAAGGTTATAGGTTTACCGACACCCTGGGTTTCGAACTTAGTTGCAGCTCCGAAACCTAATGCCCCACACGAAGTGAGAGTGTGCGTGGATATGAGAAAAGCTAACACCGCAATCAAAACAGAGAAAAATGTTTGCCCGACGGTGGATGATATCATATTGACGTTAAATGGCGCAACGGTATTTTCACGTCTAGATCTGTACAAAGCTTTCCATCAAATTGAATTGGATGAAGCATCACGTGTAATGACAACGTTTCAGACACATATTGGACTGTTTAGCTATAAAAGTCTAAATTTCGGGGTGTCCGCAGCACCGTTAATTTTCCAAAATGAGCTTCGTCAAGCACTTCAAGGTCTAAAAGGCATATTGAATATTGCCGACGACATCGTATGTTTTGGTAAGACACAGGAGGAACACGATGCCAATCTTCGCGCTTTACTGCAACGTCTTCAAGATAGAAACCTCACACTGAACAGCAAAAAATGTTCATTCGGACAATCTAAAATCCAAGTTCTACGGATACGTATTTTCCTAATCCGGAATTTCACCCGATCCTGACATAGTAAATGCAGTGAAAAATATGGACAGACCAAAATCAATATCCGAAATCCGTTGATTTCTGGGTCTCACGAACTATTTGTCTAAGTTCATAGATGGCCATTCAAGTTTAACAGAACCATTAAGACGACTTACACATAAAGATGTAAAATTTGAATGGACTGCCGACCAAGAAAAATCGTTCACATCATTAAAAGATAATTTAATAAGTGTCATGACATATTTCGATCCTAGAAAGGAAACTGAACTCTGGGTCGACGGAAGTCCAGTTGGATGCTCAGGAATACTTATTCAAAACGGCAAAATAGTATCATATGGAAGCAAAGCATACAATTCAGTTCAGACGCGATATTCTCAAACAGAAAGAGAAGCTTTGAGTGCTGTTATCATGATTCAGCATTTCCATTTGTATTTATTCGGCAAGAAATTTAAACTTATAACAGATCATGCTGCACTTCAGTCAATCTTCAACAATATAAAGACAATGCAGTCACCAAGATTAGAACGTTGGCGTTTGAAGTTGACAACGTATGATTTTCAAACAGTTTATAGACCAGGTAAAATGATGATATCAGATTATCTTTCCAGGCATCCACATGCAAGACACGAAACAAATACAGTAGCCGAGCAGTATATCAGCTTTATTACTGATAACGCTTTGCCAGATGCATTGAAGCTGTCAGATGTAGCAAAAGCTACCGAAACGGACTGTATATTAAGCTGTGTAAGAAATGCGTTAGAACAAAATGACTGGAAAACTCAAAAATGCAAATTAGATGAAAGTTTTCGGTTATACGAAAATTTGAATAAAAATCAAGAACTTGCAGTTGCATATACGGAAGATGGATTTGTGCTTTTACGGGGTACAAAACTTTGCATACCAGAAAGTTTGCAAAAACAAACTGTTATGCTTTCGCACGAAGGTCACCAAGGCCAATCAAAATGCAAAGGATTATTACGTGAATACTGCTGGTTTCTACATATGGATAGAATGGTAGACGAAATGTGTAGATCATGCATTGTATGCCAAGCTGCATCAACAATAATTATTCCAGACCCGATTAAACCAACATTACTACCACGAGATGTGTTCTCTGAAGTCAGTTGTGACTTTTGTGGTCCATTTCCAGACGGTTACATGTTACTATTTGTTATATGTGACTACAGTAGATTTCCAGTAGTTGAAAGAATCAAATCGACAGCCGCAGATACAGTCATACCGCGATTAGAGGCGATATTTTCGATATTCGGATATCCAGAGGTAGTGAAAACGGACAATGGACCTCCGTTTCAAAGTCGCGCATTCAGAGAATTTGCTGATAATTCGGGATTCAAACATAAACGAATCACTCCATTGCACCCACAGGCAAATGGAATAGTTGAGAGATTTATGGCGCCACTGCAAAAAGCAATTAAAACAGCGATAGCGTCTAGACAAGATTATAAAAGAGCGTTAAGTAGATATCTTATGAATTTCAGGAACACACCACAGACAACTACACAAACAGCTCCTAGTGAATTAATGTTCAATCGTAAATTAAAGACAAAATTACCAAAGATGACATTTGACAACAAAGACACAGATATTAGAGACAGGGACAGTCTATCAAAAACGAAAAATATACGCTGATAAGAAACGTAAAGCTCAGCGAAATAATTTGAAACTGGGAGATCGTGTGCTATTAAAACGGGAACAAAGGAATAAGTTTGAAACAGCGTTTGACCCTACCCCCGGGATAATCATCGCTATGAAAGGATCTATGCTTACAATCAAACCTAGAGGAAAAGAAATCACACGGGACGTTTCCAAATTGAGATATGTTCATGGAGATCAAGAGCCGGTGCAGACGAAACCTGCAGATAATACATCTTTACCTAGAAATAGGCCGCAGAGGAAACGCCGACCGCCGAGACGTTATGAAGATTAAGAAAAAAGAAAATGGTTTAATCTATGATACCATTTCTCGTTACAGCTATAAGGGTTAATGACTCAAATGTGTGGGCCATGATAATGCCCTGATTATATTTGCTATCATAGCAGTGTATCATTTATATCCGCTTGCTGGATTTATTAATCTTAGGAAAAAAAATGATAGCGTATGTGAGAACATTCTGTTATTCGTGAAATTAATACTTTTTGTTTTTCTTAATTTACCTTGTAATTGGTTTTGTGTGGTAGAACGGAAAAACAAATCATTCTTTTGATGACAATGCTAGTTGTTTGAACAAATGTTGTGATAATAATGTAATTTGCTTGATATTTTGTGACATAACGAAAACTAGAAAAAGATATGACAATTAACAATAACATTATATTTTTCATTACTTCGTTGAAGCAGATGCCCAGTAAACTGATTAGAGTAAATCGAGTTTATAACAATAGACTTGCTGTATAGCTTATTTCATACGAAAAGAAAAATATTTCTTATTCAAAATTATAAATGTTACACGGACGAAAGACATTGTTCATTATGAACTTTGATTGGCATGCTAGAGATTAGAATATTACTTGTTATTTCTTTATGATCGTGGTTATTAATAGCAACGGATATACATGTATACAATCATTTATAATCCATATGTGTAACGCATGATCAACACCACACTTGTGTAATTGTCCCTTATTATGTTATCGCTATTAGCGAAAACACCCTCTTAAGGTATATGTTTACACTTAGTAAAAATATGACACTGGTTATATTACCATGTTGATCATGTTGAGCATAATTATTTATTATACAATAATTGTAATATCTATTTTAATAAAAACATTTTACAGATTTTATGAATATTGTTTTCTTATCTTTTTTGTGTTTTATGTGCTATTTTAATACTGAGTTTTTACGTTTACTACCCTTTTTTTATCGACCGACGATTATATGTCAAAACTTAACTGGAAAAAGTCAGTAAATTATTGTTAATCTCTCAATATATAATATTGTTTATTCTTTAACCACGTACATGTACATTTGTATTTTTCTTTATCATTTTTTAAATTATCAATCAATTGAATAATTCATAAAATCTTATTTGTAACTTTGAATAATTCCTCGGCATCTTTACTAAACACGAAAAACAAATTAAATAAAATGTTTCAAAGTTGATAGTGTCATATCAATACCTTAAAATGTACCTTTTTTCTCAATTATTGTACATATTTATTGTTTTTATCTCATATAGATAAAATGAAACATGCTATTGTTGTTGGCGGTGTTTTTTTTTCGAATTGTATGTTTATGTACAATATTAATCAATAAATTTGAGAGTTGATCTGTGTTTATTAATTATTGTAACCAAATTAAGTGACAAACATTCATTTTGGGAAAAAAGCTTATTTATCTGTAAAATAATTGTTCTGTTCTGTAACGACTCCCCGGACAATAAACGTGTGAGACTATTCGCCGGTCATTAGTAAATCCCGGTCAAAATAGACCGGGAGAGACCGGGAATTACCGATAGGAGTACATCCCTCTATAAATAGATTTTCGGAATGTTTAGCCAAAATTAGGTCATCAACTCATTATTCTATTTACAGCTTTATGATAAATGTACAACAATAACATACCATAATAACCCACTGTGTACTACAAAATGATAAATGAAAAAAAAAACCGAAAAGCGCATTTTTTTTACGGAAAATGTTATTTCATTTTGCGAGATTCTCCAGTTGGCTTTTCATTGTACATATCGCGACATTTCATTTTTAATTAATAATCAAGCACCCTCATACCGATCGGAATGATCGGTTTTTATTATGACCGACTTTTCACAAAATCTGATTTCATTCCATAAGAGGCGCCGCGCTTCGGCGCGGACGCCAACAAAGCAAAAATATATTTCTTGGTTTCCGAGTTACCATTCTTTTTAAAGCTTTATCATATGTATGATATTTATATTTATTTCTAGAGCTAACAGATGATGGAGTTTGTTTAACACCAGGCTGTGTGGTTGCAGGTAAAACATTCATTAAAAAGATTTAAGCCTTTTTGTATAAAAAATATTTTTGTTTTGTTTGGTGTATAATCAAGTCATCTAAAGAGGTACGTGGAGTCTTCCTCCACCAGTAAAGCTGAAGAGTCACCATATGATCTTGATCTTGAACCAAGCCAGTTACTTTGTAGATTTAATCATTTTATCTAAAAAGTAACAACATATCCGATTAATTTGTCACAAAATTTCCGATCATTTGTTGTATACTAAATAAATGCATAAACATAATCAGCCAAAGTATAAAAGACCGAGATATGCTGGTAATTTGGCGAGGTTTTCTAAATATCAGAAAATGTAGAATTTTACTATGATATACTTTGCTTAAATTTGATATAAGAACATATTGATAATTGCTATACAGTCTTTTTGTAAAAATAAAACAAACATGTTTTGACTTAACAGCAAGCAGATATGTTATATTTAAATTCTATACACTATATGTGGTCATAATATCGATATATTGTTTCATTAAAATACTGGCAGTTTTTTTGTAATAGGGAACCCATGCAGCTTTCCGTACATAGGTTTTTCGTTCTTTTATTCAAGACATATTCAATAAGAATTTAGTAGATTTCAATACATTTCTGTTATCAAAATATTTTACTCAAGGATAAGCATAATATGTATTAGGTAAGGGCCCTCGATAATGTTGTTATAAGTTTTGGCTCAACCCTTTTATATATTTACATTATTGTATTTATGTTTAATGATGTATAATTGTGAAATTTTATGTATGTGTATTTATACAATAAAGTATGATTAAACTAAAATTCAATAATCTTTGACTTATATATCCATGTTATATTTTATGTTTGTTTTATGAAAATACCGTTTCAGCTGCTCGTGTACTTAATGGAATTGACACGTCTGTAAATCCTTGTGACAACTTCTATACATTTGCTTGTGGATCGTGGATAAAGAGCAATGTCATCCCTGAGCATAAAAGTTCAGTAAGTGTTTTTGCGGAGGTTCGAGAAAAAGTTGCAGTCACTGTCAAAGGTAACATACAAACAATTTTTATGTTTGAGTTCAACATTTGCATCCTAGAAAATTTAATCAATTTATCAAAATGCGTGCTCCCATGTGAAATATGAAAATATAGCTGCATACGATAGGATCATTATACCTAATACATTGTAGTTAGAGAAGTAAAATATTTTTATGATTTTCAGCTGATTTCTGCGTTACTGGTGTTGATTCGTAAAATACAAATTATTTAGCATCACATTTAAAGAAATCTTACTTATAAAGCATAAAGCAAAGCGCACTTTGTATAAACCATCGTTTGGACTAAGTAAATAACGGTTTTAATACAAAAGAATGTTTTAATTTTTTATTTAAGAATGAAATAGTTTTTTTTACAAAGAACGTTTTTAACGTTTTTTTTTTAAAAAAACAGTGTTGTATTTTTTTTTTTAAAGAATGTGACAAATATTCCCCGAAGAATGTAAAAATGTATTTTACAAAAGAATCTTCAAAAGATTGTAATAACGTGTCGTTTTTTAACACGAATGTTACAACGTTACCCCTAAAATGTTAAAATGTTTTACAAAAGAATGTAATAACGTTTTTTTTTCTCAGAAGAATGTAATAACGTTTTTACAAAAGAATGTTATAACGTTTTCATAAAAAGAATGTTATAACGCTTTTAACGTTTTCGTTTTTCTTCTCTACAAAGAACGGTCTGATAACATTATGTAACTATGATGCTATGCGTAAAGTGTCAGTACAAATAGTTTCAGATTTGCAAAAGGTCGATCGTGTGTATTCAAATTATCTGTTCTTTCCAATTTGATATCTTCTGAACACTGGTTTAATTTTGTCAATCATGGTCGCCTCAAACTACATATAATATGATAGATAAATAAATAACTTGGTATTAATATAATGACGCTTTCATTTCCCCTGCATTTAATTGTGTCATTTCCCTTCATTCGAAATGTCAATAATTCTACCTATTATCTCATGAAATGTCATGATTTCAATTCAAACTATCTGTCACAGGGTTCGCTTACAAGCCCTATTACAAGTAGAGAAACTGATAGCGAACAGCATGGATCCTGATCAGACTGCGCGGATGCGCAGGCTGGTCTGGATCCATGCTGGTCGCAAACGCACTATGTTGGTTTTGTCGTGACGCGATGCAAATGTCATGATTTCAATTCAAACTATTTGTCACAGGGTTGTTAGAAGCCGATAACAATCAAAATCATCCAAAGGTGGTCCAAAAGGCAAGGGACTTTTACAAATCATGTATGAACCAAGGTTAGTTGATTATATAAAACATTGTCATACTTGCTCTGCCAAAAACTTGAGAAAAAAAAAACAACAAAGGACAATAATAAGACAATAATAAGGCAAGAATTTAACATTTCATCTCTAAATGACTCTTTAACAACTCTGTGTATCAACTGAACGCGATTAAATTTACTTTTGAATATCATATTCATTTTCTAGATTTTTGAAATAATTGAAAAACGTACTATTTCAGCTTGAAATACTGTATATCAATTGTATAAACTACTTATAATTTGACGCTTTGAAACTATATATTTCTTCCAATATCACCCTCTTTAATTTTACATTTACACAAAAGATGCCGTGGAAGAGTATGGACTTGGGCCCATAAAGGAGTTTATTGTAAAGTTTGGCGGCTGGCCAGTTCTAGGCTCTCAACATGGCGGACGTTGGTCTGAAAATAATTTCAGTGTTGAAGATTTGTTGGTAGAATCTGTACGGCAAGGGAATAGCATGCCGCTGATACATTTCAGCATCAACAAAGATTTAAAACAATCTGTATCTAACATAATAATTGTAAGTACAAACTATATTTTATTTATACCAATTTTGTTTCTAAAAGATATATGTGTATTGCTTTCTGTCTACATACTAATTACGACCCAGAATATAACTATGTGCACTGTCTGCAAAACATGTTGGCACCTAAATGGAATTATAGGTCTTAAAGTGTCTTGCTGAATAGCTTATGCATGTTAGTAAAGCATTAAAGAGACAAAGAGTATCCAAAGAGTCTTCAGAAATATTCACGAATTCGCCTATGATTTGTAGTAACTAAGCCCTGAATACATGATCTGAATACATGATATCAGTAATTTGATGTAATACTAGTAATTCATTTCACAAAAAAGTATTTTAATAAACACCATAAAAATGAACGTTTGCCCTTCCTTAAAATATGAAACAATTTAAAAGCTGCAATAAGGATATTTAGTTTGGTGATATTGTAATTTTGTACCTGAAAAAGTTGCCTTTAGCTTATTAAACGTAAGATATGCTATTTTTAGATAAACCGTTTCATCTTATTGGAAAATCAAAAGAATTAAGGTTGGAAATGAAATTTGCCAACAATAAAATACATAAACAATAAGTAAAAGGTCTTATTTCTATATTTAGATTTATAAAGGGAATATTGATTTCCCAATCTTCTACTTAAAGAAATGAACGTCCCTCACACGTTATTAATAGCACTTGCGCTGTGTCGAAGAATGCTTAACAGTGATATGATGAACTTTTTTCAAGATAGAATTCCTGAAATACTAAGTTTGAAACAACACAGAATTGTTTTTTCCTACAGAAAATGAAAGCTGAAGGCCGCTTTAAGATGTATTTGATTAATTCTTTTTATTTACATATGTTTGGTACATGTTTTTATGCTTTTGTCCAACAATATTGATCTGGCGCGTCATTAACTTTCGTAAAGGTTATTTCGATAAACGCTGACCAGTATCTATCGAATATATCGATATATTTTCTAACTTCACCCACCAGTGATGTGTGGTGTATTGGTATAGATGTCGGACTACCGATCTGAAGGTCTTTGGTTCGATTCCTTGCCAACACCACGTTATGATTTTTTTTAGTTTCCTTGCAAGAATAAATTTGAAATCGTTTTACTACACCTGGTTTTAGAATACCTTTTAAGTGGTGTTTTTTTACACAATTATATTTTTTATTTCATTACAGTATCTTTCAACGGTTCTCTTTGTGACATTATGCAATCGAATATGCTTTAGCACATACACGCTATAAAGGCAGTTATTAAAATACTACATAGATAATATTATATAGATAGTACACGCAACAAAAAGGTTTGCAATAGTTTCTAGAGAATGACAATTTTAAAATTAAAAGAAAAAAGAATCGCTGAAATAGGATTCGAACTTCCAGTTCACGCCTACATTCTTCAAGTAAAGCCCTTTTACCAACTGTGCTGAGAGAATATTTTTTTTTCACCATTTTAATTATTGGCTATTTCCGCTCATATCGATTTACAAATGGGGCATATACCGACTTCAGGGTCAAATGCAAGAGTGCCAGGTCAATGTTGTTGGATAATACTATATTATTGTATTGTATTATGATTACATTTAGCTCTCTTCTCCATGGCTTGGGATGCCAAGTCGTGAGTATTACCTGACAGACCGTGAAAGTAAGTATATAACGGCGTATCAGAGGATGCTTGAAGAAAGTTATGTAGCGTTTGGTGCTGATCCTGACACTGCCGCGGATGCCGCTAGAGACGTCGTAGACTTTGAAATAGAAATTGCTAATGTAGGTAGTTTCAAATATGTTTGTTTTTTTTTACGTAATTTATTATTATCATTACCAATAATGACAACTTTTCACTTTTTTAGAATACTTGGTCTTATTACCTCTCAATATCATATTTTTGAGTCATATTTTTGGCCGGCATTTCGGTGTGAACAATCTTTCATTCTTTGAATCCTTTAGTACCAGACCTATTATTAAATGTAAACATTCTTTGAATAATTTAATACAAGGTCAGAAATTATATGTTAGTCAGAAATTATATGTTAACATTCTTTGAATCATTTAATACAAAGCAAGAAATTATATGTGAACATTCTTTGAAAAATTTAATACAAGGCAAGTAATTATATTTGAACATTATATGAATCATTTAATATAAGGCAAACAATTATTTGTGAACATTTTTAATCATTTAATATTCGGCCAGCAATTATATATGAACATTTTTTTTAATCATTTAATACAAGTCCAGCAACTATTTGTGAACATTCTTTGAATCATTTAATACAACGCAAGCAATTATATGTGAACAGTCTTTGAATCATTTATTGCAAGACCAGCAATTATATGTGGATATTTTTTGAATAATTTATTACAAGACCAGCAATTATATGCGGACATTCTTTGAATAATTTATTACAAGGCAAGCAATTATTTGTGAATATTCTTTGAATCAGTGAATACAACGCCAGCAATTAATTGTGACAGTTCTTTGACTCATTTATTACAAGACCAGCCATTTTTTGTGAACATTCTTTGAAAAATTTAATACAAGGCTGGCAATTATATGCGAACAGTCTTTGAATCATTTAATACAAGGCTGGCAATTATATGCGAACAGTCTTTGAATCATTTAATACAAGGCTGGCAATTATATGCGAACAGTCTTTGAATCATTTAATACAAGGCTGGCATTTATATTTGAACAATCATTCAAACATTAAATACTACCACAATATTTCCGGCCAACAATTATTCGTGATTTTGTTTTTAATTTAATACAAGACCAGCAATTGTTTGTGAACATTTTTTGAATCATGTAATACTAGGCTAGCAATTATTTGTGAACATTCTTTAAATAATTTGATAGAAGCTACTTTTTTGTGATCAATTTTTGAATAATGAATATATATTGTAAACTATTTATTTCAGATAACCATCCCGTTACAGAAAAGCCGGAATCCAAAGTACTATTACAACAAAATGACTGTCAGAGAATTAATCAATAAATATAAAGGGGTAATCAGTGAATTGTTGATTTTAAAAAAATAATAACTATACCTGCATTTATTTAATTTCACTACGAGAAAAAGAAAATACGGTTCAGTAACATTTGAGCCGTGTCGCAGTCTGATCAGGATCCATGCTGTTCGCTTACAAACCCTATTACAAGAAGAGAAACTGATAGCGAACAGCATGGATCCTGATCAGACTGCACGGATGCGCAAGCTGTTCTGGATCCATGCTGATCGCAGACCCATTATGTTGGTTTTGTCATGACATGGCTCAATTTTATTCTATGTTACAGATGATCTACAGATTTTATAGTATACTACGTAATAAAAATATCTTCGATCAGACTAAATAACAATTTAGCATTTCATTATATGGCAGTTTTAACTGATAATCAAGATGAAAGCATCTTGCTTACAGGTGAGCGAAAATATTTCAATAAATTTAAACTTGAGGGAAATGTACTATAAGCTTAGGAAAAGTAGAAAGATTCAAGATTCAACTAATAATTTACATGTTATGAGCAATTAATAGTTGGTAACTATATTTCTACTGCTACTACAACTCAGTGAGGGCAATTTTCGCATATGTTCACCTCTTTTTGTTATTAACGTGGGTTGTAAGTCCCATTAGTAATGTGTTAATTGCTTCCTTTTGGTTACTATACAATATTATGCTTTAAATTACATTATCAAAAATTTCATGAAAATAAGCATTATTCTTGATGCATGCTGCTTTAACTATTCAAAGGAATATAGATGTACTAAAGAATGTTAGAATTTAATATTTTAAGATTGACTGGCTGAAACTAATTAATGGAACAATGAACATCGTTGGAATGTCAATAAATGAATCAGAACAAGTACTAGCTTCATCACGTGACTATTTTGAGAAAATCGGTAATGTTCTAGCCAAATATCCTTCGAGGTAAGAAACTAAAACAAACTGTTTGTTTAAATGCGGGCTTAGCAAACTTTTGAAATAATTGCTTAAAAGAGTGAAATGTAGATTCAAATACATTAAGGCAATTAGATGATGACAATAATGAATACACAGAAGGCTAGATGAACAACATCTACAAAATGTCATATCGTCAATTGAAAATGCAGAAACTAATATAAATAATGTTGTCAAAGAGTTTGTTGATATAATACGTAAGCATTCTTTTGATGTGTTTGGCAAAACAAAAACGTTGCACAATAAAACAAAACCAAATTGGGAATTATTGTACCTATCTTTAAAGGAGGGAACATAGATGATCCAAACAAATATAGAGGTATATGTCTTATAAATATACTAGGTAAAATATATTCGCAAGTATTATTAAATAGAGTCACAAAATGGTCGCAATTTAATGAAAAATTAAATGATCATAAATTTGGCTTACAAAAGGGTAGAACAACTACGGATTGTATCTTTTTATTAAACTCAGTCATCGCAAAATCATTCAGTTGTGGCAAAAAACTTAACACAGCTTTTGTAGATTATGAAAACTGTTTCGACAAAATAGAACGTTAATATGGCAAAAACTTATTTCTGAAAATGTCAGTTCAAAAATTGTTAAAGCTATGCTTGTTTGTTTGTTTGTTTCATTTTACACCTTTTTCAACAGTATTTCAGTCATATTGGCGGGTAGTTTCCTAACCATCGTTCCTGGAGAGTTACACCAGTACTAGACTACCTTCCTCCGCGCTAAACTACCAAAGCATCTCCCGGGGATCGAACCCACGCCAGAGAGGTAACTGGATTAGAAGTCATCGACTCTAACCCCTCGACCACGGAGGCGGTTTTAAAGCTATGCAATCTATGTATAGTGTAGTTAAACAATGTATTCGATATAAAAAACAATACTCAGACTTCTTCGAACCTCATATTGGGGTCAAACAAGGAGACCCAAGTTCTAGTCTAATGCTTCTATACTTAATAAATGATATCGTCGAAAATTTAAACACAGACATCGAAGGAATATTTAATCTAGACGAGCTAAAACTGTTCATTTTACTGTTTGCCGATAATTCGGTACTTTTTGCAAACACTCAAAATGCACTTCAAGATTTACTAAACAAACTAGAAGCATATTGTGATATTTGGAGCCTAAAAATAAACACCGACAAAACAAAATAATGATTTTCGAAAGGGGCCGTCATACACAACATAATTTTATTTTATGTGAACAACAATTAGAGGTTGTTAAATCCTTCAAATACTTAGGAACGCACCTATATAAAAATGGTTCTTGGTACAGAACGCAAAGCAGGATAGCACAGTATGCATCATATGCTTTACACAACTTGTTCATTATTTTCAACCAAGTAGAATTAACCAATAAAGATAAATGTAATCTGTTCGATCATTTAGATTGTCTTCTCATCAACTAGCTATCGAAACTTGAAGATACACAAATGTCGATCGACAACTTCGAATTTGCCAAGAATGTAATATGCGCATGATTGAAAATGAGTATCATTTTTTATTAGTATGCCCGAAATATAGAGAACTAAGAATCAAATACTTTAAACCATATTATTGTAGATGGCCATCAATCCAAAAGTTCATAAGCCTTCTATCATGTGAATCCTCAAAAAGTATTACCAACGTTGCTAAATTTTTATTCTGCCTTTCAACTACGAAATACCAATAACAATGTTTAAAAACACTGGCGATTTATTTAGTATTTTATACTATCATACTATATAATGATCAAAGAAACGTAATTTTTTATAGTTAATTTTTTATTTACTGATCTAGTCACAGTTGCAGATAATTTGTATTGTTTTTTTTTTTGAAAATTGACTGAATGTACATGTTATCAATATACTTATCCTTTTTTTGAATTGATCATGTTCTTCTGTTAAAAATTTCATGTCTGTATTTCTTGCATTGTAAATGGCTATGTATGTATGTTAACACATATTATACTAATAAACTATATGTTATGTTATATTATAGTGAACCCTACAATCATTGCATGACATGCCTGATTCAAGACAATGCATACTGATTTAACTGTTTTTCATTTTCAGGGTTCTCGCAAATTACTTGGTCGGCCGTATCATTTTAAATGGGGACGTATTATTTTATCCTAAAACACTTAAGGACATTTACCTTAGATTTAAACAGGTATGTGAATATATCCGTTTTATTTAATTATTTGGTATAACAATATATAAAATCGTATTTCGTTGAACAAACAATGGTCAGTAAAAATGCAAAGGTACTGTTGAAAATATAAAAAAAAGATAATTTTTTCAAAGACATCTTCATAAACTGAAAAACAGCAACAACAAAGCAATACTCGGAAGACCAGTTCTAAAGCCCTGAATTTATTTTCAAATAATAATAAAAACGCATATATTGTAAAATAAACTAAACAATCAACAACAACAAAACTCCACCCCTAAAACAACAACAACAAAAAAACAACAACAAGAAACAAAACAAAACAGACAAAAATGTCAAAACAGCAACAATAACAATAACAACAACACAGCACCCTAGCTTTCCCAACCCAAAATATCACCTCCAACCCCACGCCCGCACCTAAAAAAACAACAAACTACGAATACACCCTTTAAAGCATCAAAAAATATATGCATGCTTTTATTTGAAGTTTGGCGTACTCATTTTTATTTTGTAATAAATATCTCAAATTTCATATCAACGAGAATATAGCCATTTTTATACCAAACCTAACTTCACATGTATATATTTATACATATAATTAACAATATCACTAGGTATTCAGCGGAGCCTCACGAGAATCTCCCAGATGGCGGGACTGCGCAGACCTTGCCAAAAATGATTTCCCGGAAGTCGTTGGTCGTCTGTTTGTCGAAGAAGCATTTGGTGAAGACGCACAAAAAGATGTAAGTATGTTTAAAATCTAATTCCCGCCACTGATGTTTTGATAAACGCCTTATAACTAAATTCTTCGTCATTATTCATACTGAAATATGTTTCAAAAATCAAGAAAGTTTTTTTTTCTGTTAGAGAGGCCTATGATGCTTTTACTATTATTTCACAAAACCTTTTTATTTTTTGTATTCTGTTGAAATTTCCAAAATGTTACTAAATGTACCATCGTTTGGTTTTGTAACCTTTCGGTAAACAGTAGTTAGAGCAATATAGTATTAGTATTGAAATCAAGATGCTACTTTTACATTTTGCTGTTTTTATAACCTATAATTTCACATTCGGTGCTACTCAGCATCTAACATTTTTAAAACCCTGATTTTAAACTATTGTATTGTTATAAAAAATCATATCTGTAAATTAACAAAGAAGGAAAAATACACGTTTCTTAGGCATAATATATCTGCAATGGACAAAGTGGATTGGTCTACAATCGGCATATTTACCATATTAAGTATTTCAAATATTAATAAAAATAATCAAAATCTATCATTTGGATATTCTTACAAAATATCATTATTTGTTTTAAATTCACGATAAACGAAAAACGATACACGAAAAAGGTAAACGTTAAACGCTTGTAAATGATGCACGCTTGAGAAAGCGTTTTATTAAACGCAAGTTGCACGATATAGGCACGAAATACATGTATATACGAAAAACGCACGCACGAAAAACGCTATTTTAGACAACCGAAACGTTCACCCTAATGTAACAAGATAAAATAGTCACTGTTTATATGAAAGAAAGTTGATCAAAGAGAATAACCATCGTGCTTGACATAAATTTACATACGATCTACTCAATACTTTTCTCTTTGATAACAGTAAGATCTAATGCTTTGATGTTATATAAGCTGTGTATTCAAAACATGGCGTAAAACATGCGTAAACAATGGTAATCATCGGTCACTGAGAGTGTACTTAAATACAGTTATTTGCCATTTAAGGTTCTAGAATTGGTTGAAAATCTTAGGACGGCATTTTTGAATATGGTCGACGACAGCACGTGGTTAGATGACGTCACAAAACAAACTGCAAAAGAGAAGGTAAACAAAGCACAAAGAATATTTGAACCTAAAGTTCAATGTATTTATGAAGTAGCTCAGTTGTATAATTTTGTATCTATTTCATCACATGAGAATTTATTATCATCACGTGACGCAATATGTGGTTGATGGTTGGCAGCATGACTTTATTTCAAACGTATTAAATACATGTAGCATGGGATACGGTAAAATGAATGCGAATATTATGACAATTTGAAAAATAATTTTATAATTTTATATGTAATAATAAAGAAAAGATTCGTTTTAAGATATTCAAAATAAAGTAAAATCATGTTGCATTAATTTCATTATATTGTTCCAATTGTTTGCCTCCGTTCGTATATCATTTTTCTCTTATGAAACAAACAAGAATAGGTTTGACAAATGCGTCTGAACAAATATGTATTTTTGAGTCACATATGTTTACTTTCAGGCGGAATCTATGGAAACACTTATTGGTTATCCAGCAATTACTTTCAACGACGTTGCTCTGGAGACGTATTATGAGAACGTAAGTGACATGTAATTTTACATCTCATATATATCATAAACATATCCGATGAACTATTTGAAGCGAAGTGTACCAGACAATGACGGTCTGGCAACGTTTGCATAATCGTAATTTTGATCTTATTATTTGTGTTCTTTTATTAATAGATTTTATAATAGAATAACAAAACGAATTAACTATTGATGCAATACAGTATAAAAACGTATTGAATACAGATAAATAAAGGTCGGTTATTATCTTCAACGTTGTTTGGTAACGGAAGTGCATTTCTCTCACGCTTGTAAACCAGTGGAAAAGGTTTCATTTATTTAGGTCCATTTTGAGTTTCAGAAACATATAAGGAAGCAAAGCTTTAATTTTTTATTTTATTTATTGACAATACTTGAAAGATATATATGTGGTATATAAACTGATCAACATTTCAAGGCAACTGTTGACAACGGAGACCCGTTTGGAACAAAAGTAAGCATTGACAAGGCCGACAATGTTCGTATGCTGCAAACACTTCGCCAACCATATGATAGAGCAAGGTATTTTCCAAATTACACGTGCACGTCATCATATTGTACCATATAAACATTTTATAGTACAAAATTAATCAATCTTTAAAAAAATGTCATAAAATGAGATAGTGAAATTTATAAACAATAAAATGCTTTTAGCAAACTCGACTGTTTTTGTTACGATTATTTATCGATATATCTGTTAATATGCTTTTTGCCTAAATGTGTAGGGATTGGTGCGACTTACTTGCACAATCTACATAAAAAAGTCAATAATGTTCACAGTTATTACATTCACATTTGCACATTTTACATTTTACTAAACAATAGTGACAACTTGGTAAAATGTTTGTACAGTTTTGTTTTCGAAGTGTATTACTTTAGACACGAAACCAATCATCTTTTATTTCCAGATGGTATAATTCGGCTGCATCTGTCAATGCGTTCAACATGTTTCTCACCAATCAGATGGGTAAACTGTTTGCTAGAATAACTAGTTCATCTTTATTTACCTTTGCTCAGCTGAATTTATGTAATATATTAGCCCTTTATAGAATTTTGTCATTGTCAGATTGAAGTAGTTTCAATATCAAACTACAAACCGTTAGCTATCAGCAGTATAGAGCCTGGTCATATTTCACGATGTGACAGATATTTCCTCTCGGTTAAGGATTAACCCTAAGGAATTTCAATCACAAATCACTTAAATTGGACTGGATAGACTTCTTGCGATATAGGTAAATTTGGTTATATCTTGGTTTACCTGTGGCAAAAGATTATTCTTTTTAGGGACGAAGGATCTAAATTGAGCAAATATCTAGGCAGAGTGGCCTTAAAACATAATTCGAAATATATCATTTTTTCGCAATTTAAACATCTTAAACATCGGTGCATTAGTCGAATATGTACCCTGTCCCCTATGAAGCTTAATCCAACAAGTTTGTGAATTGTAAATGCTCTGACTCTGTAAATCATGCATTATCAGGAATGTTACACATGCAGGTAAATAGACGTTAATCGTATATTTTGTCTATATTCATTTCCTATCTATTTTTAATTAATATCAGTTTATTGCAATTAAAAGTTTATTTGATGTTGATATCCGCCTATTGTTCATTGTTTAAATTAGCCTGACATAATTCAATTAAATTTAATTCAAGTCTGTTGCTAAATACATTTTTGTTCATGAAAATGCATTTTTATTTCTGTATTCGAAGCTTATATAAAACATTGTCTTTACAGTTTATCCAGCAGCCATTCTTCAACCGCCATATTACTCGTACGACCAACCTGAGTAAGATGCCTTTTCTCATCATTTATATTACTTTTTTCCCTTTTACCCCCTTTTTTCTTTTTTACGTCAATTTAACACAGTTTTGTTATATCTCGCCAATCGGCACATTTAGACAGCTTTTTCTGATAATAAAATGATAAAATTAAGTATTTAGCCTTTGCGATAATCAAAATGGAACTTTGTGGTAATTAAAATGGATCTGTGCTATAATGAAACACAATTCTAGTATTCACGAAATATCTTTCCCCACAATATATTAAGTTCTTTTTTGGTCTTCTATATGGCATATTAAACTGTATTTTATAGTGGGTGAACATTTTCTTAAGGCGGTTAATAACGGTCGAATTACTAGAAAACATTTGTAAACATTGTGACATGATCAAGAAATGTTTTATTAGACAGTTATTTAAGCATTTTCGTGATCTAAATAAGCATTGATATATTTAAAAATTACACAGGTACTTGAATTATGGTGGAATAGGTAGTGTTATAGGACATGAAATAACACACGGGTTTGATGATAGAGGTAATTTATTTGATATCTCTATTTTTAAATTTATAATGTGCCATTTCTGATTAATTAAGATAATTATGTAAGCACAGGAAATACAGGCGTGCACAAAAAATCCCCCGTTACCTAGCAAGTCAGAAAAAAAGTTATTATTTTTCATCTTTTGGGACAGTCGTCACCGATACTTGGCAATGAAAATGCAAAAGGCCAGAATTAAAGGAAGTATTTTACTTTGAATAAATTTATTAATACAACATTGAGTTAGTACAAATCTACCTACGCCAAAATATTTGCATGTGGTCCTATGGTCTCGAATGTTGCGTTTAATTTGCTTGAAATGGCGAGCTGAAATTGACTCATTTGCATCATTTAGTCATGAATTTAAAACATTCGTAATAATGTGTCATTTCAGCATGTGATTTGACAAAGACTTTGCTTATTGTATTTAAGTTTTATAACTTATATACATTTATGTACATAGATCAATAAATGTAAACAACTTGCACGGTTCTTAGTCTTAGTCTTGGTCTGGCATTGACATATAACGGGAATCGGCTTAGCAATTTCCAAAATGATGAGTGAGACCTGGATGACAAGATTGGTTCCCGCGTCTGTATTTATTTCATTACTGTCAAAGATGTTGTTATTGATAGCGAATGTATTGCATGGGTTTGCTTAGTTGATATAATTTTGATATTTAAAGAGAAAGCTAGTTATGATCAAGACCAAAGAGCTCCATGATTTCATCTATCTGCTTCCCGGGAAATGTTATACAAAACTACAATCAGGACAAAGGTTTTTGCACTTTCAACACTATCTTTTATTATTATTTTTAAAATAAGGTCGACATTTTGATAAAAATGGACAATTAGTTGACTGGTGGACGACTTATGATGAAACAGAATTCAACAAGCGTAAACAGTGCCTGGTTGATCAGTACAACAATTTTACAGTTTCTGGTACGGACGGAATGAAGGTATGCTATTCACCGAACGTTTGATTTACGAGGTTTGTCTAAAAGTTCACATAACGTTTCTTTAAAAATAAAATACAAATTGGCATAGCGTTTTCAAATCTTTACTGTGTAAATTCAACATATTTTCACTTTACATGCACAATTTCAAAGATGTTAAAATATGGGTTTAAAAATAATCGACATTAGGATTTAAAAAAACAGACATTTGGAAATATTTTAAACTATGCAGTGAAGAGTTATCGGCGCAAGTTATCGTGCCATTTCGACGTTAGTGTTTTCTATGAAAAGTTCACTCAATTAAGAGGCAGATTAACTAACATCGTTTTCGTCTTTGATTAATAGCTGGTACTCGGCGTCCCGGATCTGTTCGCATTTCAAGAATGTTTTTTACACGCTGATGTATGATGTCTTCATGTTATGTTAAATAAAAACTACCAGATTCACCAGTCAACGATTTGGAAAATCTTACTAGGTGCTAGTTGTATATTGATTGTACATTTAATATAAGAACACGTTTTACGTTCAAAACAAATTATAAAATAGTAATGACGAATTTTCAGGACTATTTAATCATTTCGATAGTATATACATTTTTTTCTGAAATGCAAATAATTCGTTATATATTTCATAATGGAACTGTTATGCATTTTTTTTGACAAACCTCATTTAGTTGTTTATACTTATTTACATATGGATGATTAATGGTCAATATAGAAACAAAACAATTAGCTGAAATTTACCAAATATTTCCACTATTCGAGGATAATGACTGACTCGATCAACATTAATAAGGGAATAATTTAACTATTTAATTAACGCCCTTACAAGGGCTATATCTACTACATCATTTAACTATCTAACGCCACAAGGGCTATATCTACTACGATGAATTTATAACATAAAACATTTAAATGAAATATCAATGCTAACATTTCTGCAAGGTATAAATATAAAAACAATTATAATATAGTTACTTACCCAATCTTACAAATATTTCGTTGGTTTTTTCCCTTAAAGCAGTCCATAATAAGAAATGATTCTGTGTTACATTGGATAATCACTTCTTGTTTTGTTGTTTTCATATTTGTCTAATTTACTTTATTTAGATTAATGGAGAACTTACGGCTGGAGAAAATATTGCAGATAATGGCGGAAGCAAGGAAAGCTTTAAGGTATAAAACAAATACAAATATATATACAAATGTATAAAGGTTATATGTCCTTCGGAGATTTAAGGGGTTATTACTGCAGGTATACAAAGAATCAATTTGAAAACATGTTTTGAAATTTAATTTCACTTAGACAGACTCCCAATAAATATTTGTTTAATGTTACATCACTTTATTTTCCCTGTAATACCAGTGCTGACAATTTACATTCATTCTTGTTCTATACAGAAAGTACTAACGTGCTAGTAATTGTACTAAAGTCTAGTTCACGGAAATGGAAACAAATCATACATGAGTCAGTGCTGTATAAGTATACATGTATTAGTCTTTTTTTAAGAGCCTTGTTACCATGTAAACAGTTACTCTCGAATTAGATAATCGTGTCTGTACTGACAGCCGGTATGTGATTCTTATTATATGCTCGAGCCATTTTGAAGAATCCCACACGCGCCGGGGGATTTACTGTGATTTCTACATTTGATTTGTATATCCAAAAGTAATTTCCGCCCTGTATAGACGCTAAGGATAAATTCTTATTATACATTCCCGATCTAAGAGTAAAATTCATCCAAACTATTATTGATGTAAAAAGGAGATTAAGTGATTTAATGAAGTAGTATTTAAGACGACCTTATTGCTTAAATAGCCTTTAACATGTATCAACCACCACTTTGGACAAATCACTTGTAACACATGTTACCTTTTACGAATACGATCCTATTTGCAAACAGGACTGTAAAAGAAACTGTTACAATTGTGATTTGTAACGAATATGATCCGACAATGCTACGTTTGACTATATTCTGCCTTTTTTTTAAACCAGGCATATCGTAATTGGGTAAAAAGAAGCCGGCAAGGTATAGAAGAGCAGAAACTACCTGGGTTAGATTATACACCTAACCAATTATTTTTTCTGAATGAAGCACAGGTGAGAAGTTTTTTTCATGAAGAAAAATACATATTTATTTATAATTAAATTCTTGTATTCATCATATTATATGTCAGTTATTTTGTTTTATTTGTAATCTTTATATATCTTTAAAAGTTGGAATAAAATACAAAAGTTTGATTCCCGACCTTAAATTAAAACAAATCTTTTATTTAGACTGACGTGGATTAACTGATAGCTTTATCTGAACAAATCTGCTGTAGTACCGTTACCTGCGATCACCTATCAATGAGTTTGTAAAGGAAAATATGTCCCTGACTAACCTGAAAACCCCACCGCGTTACTAACACATATGCCAGACACATCTAACTTCAAAAACTTCTTCATTCACTTTTTCATGTTTAAAGTCTGACTACTGCTTAAGCCGCGTGCTACGGGCGCGCTGACGAGAATAGGCCTGCAACTACCACTACCGTCCATGAAAGCGCACCCTATCTCTCACACCAATCACGTCAACTTTTTCTACCCCCCGGCCGAAACCGGCGGCGGATACTAAAAATTACATGCTCCTCACGTCCCGTCGACCTTCGTCCTCCGCTCTACTACAATTGCCTGTTCTCCCATGTGTCTACATCGCTAGTACAGACAGCTTTATGTGCACCATTCGATCCTCACAATATGCTTGACCACCCTAGCCACACTTCAACCCCACATCCTCTCAGCATAGCTAGGTATAAATGTTCTTTCATTCGGCTTCTTTAAAGAGGCCAATAGTATAAAGAAAAAAAGACCACATTATTTGACGGAAAAATGTTCCGTCTAACCGCGACATCGTACTGTCCTTTTCAGTGTTTCTCCCTTTAATCAGCTCAACCTTCGTCTCACGGTATATACTGCATATTCTAGATTGATTTCCGTTACATATTGTTAGTCCGCGACTCAACATAAATAGTAAATTACAAGTGGGAACCAAATACGCAGCTACCTGGCCAGAATATCGCGCATGCGCTGAAATTCATCTGACCATGTGCGCAAGGTGAGTAGTCAAATTACTTATGTGTTTCAATATGTTGAACTAACTTTATATATCTACTCTAATCGATTTATTTTTATAAATAAGATACATAAAGAATAGTGTCTTTTCTCTAATGCATGTGTTGTTGCAGACATGAAAGTAATACATGTTGTGCGTCCGTTGCGGGCCAAAAAATCTCCACTGCGTATCTTTTAGTGGTAACCGTGTAGACAACATTTGTAAAATGGCGGACGTGTTGATTGACCTGATAGTGTTAATTTTGTATTTTACTACTTTTAATCCTCTGCACACTGATTTTGATATCTGTTAAGATGGTATCTAGTGATTAACTTTGTGGACTCAAACTGTCTGTTTCTGTCATGGGTCACGGGATTCTTACAGTACAGTTTCAAAAGAGTGTGTATTTGCAATTGATAATTTGTCTTCGTACCGCGTTGTATCTTATACTATATAAACAAACAATGCACCTGTCTTCGTGGCTTACATAATAATGCACCGGTTATCGATTATGTAACTTAGTCTAGATGTTTGTGTAATTCAACTTGACTACATCTACATATCATAAACTATTGTACTAGCTAACATTTTAAAATTCCTACGGCTACTTTTTATTACTATTATACTGACTTCAATACATTTTAACTGAGTTGCTTGTGTTTCTTTACGATAAAATTCGTGCCTACTCTTGAGAAGTGGTCCACACAGCAGAACTACAAGGCGGACGTATGCATGAATACTGCAAACGAACAAGCATATCAAACCAGACACTACTGGAAGACAAATTAAATATTCCGTGAAGAACTTAATCATATTCATTCATTTAGCTATCACTTTATGCTTCTGTTTTTAGCGCCCAAAGATCATGTCAACAATCCTGTGTCTCACTTCTACAGCTAAGGAAGATACCGTATACTAAAATATGCTTACCTGAAGTAAGTAATCTTATCGACCTTTTTTGTAAACAATCGAGGTATAAGTAAATCTTAATAAAGCTCTCATTGTTTGCAATCTTAATACTTATTCACTTAATATATCCATAAGTTATATACAAATAAAATAAGTGCAAAGAATAACCGTAGTATTCTTGCTCCCAGGTCCTTATTTTCTTCCCCACCAATTCTGTGAAAATTTTAACAAAACCAGAGTCGGATTAGTTTAAATGAATATCGCGGTAATATGGCCAATGACGTGGTGCTCTATGACCTATTACACCTTAGACATCTACCATGTAACGTATAACTCCACCCCTAACAGACTGCTTTACACAGTTAAAAATTAACTTGAAATCGAAAGGTTCACAATATCTTTATTTTGGAGAAATTAAGCTTGCAGCTGTGAAAACATCATTGCTCATTTCATGGATTTAATTGGATTATGATTAGAGATAAGTGTCTATATTTTTTGTTATTGAAAGGAAATGCTCGCTGTGAATACACTCTAGAATAAGAGTAACTAGACACCAACATCAATGATAATGTAGTGATATCTTTCATTTAATTTTCAGTACTATGGATATCCATTTGTTCTGGTGTAGATTACCTGGGTTACCTAGAAAAATGAAATGGCCAGTAAAAGTGAAAGAATGGGCATGATGACAAAAGCACTTGTCTACTGTAGGTCTGATGATGCATTGTAAGTTTTTTTCATTATTCTTCAATTAATGATTATGTATTCATCTTTCTAGTAAGCTATCACATATATTAAACCTACTCTCTTTCAACTTGCTTTTCACAATTATTAACTGATGGCACATATCACATTCAACTTGATATATGAAGATGAGGAGTCAGAGCCTTGATAACGTTACCGTCTGCATGTAGCATTTTTTTTACATGGAAGTATTTTTGTTTCAGTTCCAACACACTTGTGAATATTATTCGTAATTTATTTGTAGCTTTAGTATTACGAGGGATCATATGGTATCTTTTCCTGGGCCATTTGAAACATTACAAAACATAGGCATTGGTATAGTACCAGTTGTTAGCTACAGTACGCACATCGCATAACTTTCCCAACGCACACCCTACCCCGCGATTTTGCTCAAGCGTGTTCACCATATTTTGAACCCCCAAGAAAGGGTTTTCACGGTGATAAGCGGCCTCAAACATGGTGGTCACGGACACGATGTGTTGAGGTGTTCATTCGCAGTGATTTCACTGTGTTCTTTTTCTGTAAAAATCAACTCACCTGCCATTCCAGTGTAATTAAAAAAAATAATAATTAAAATCCATTTAAAAAACCTATTTTTAATGCTGCCTGATGGATCCGATTTTGACAAACATTGATTAAAAAAAACGAAGACCAATACACACACACAAACTATTTTGACTCGCACTAAAATAATTGAACTAATAATAATCCGATGAAAATATTTTCTTTTCACTTGATGTTTACGTGAGCAATTATTAAAGACATGTATAATCTTTTCTTCACAAAAATGATCGGCGAATGTCAAAGTTAGCAACCTCTTTGATTTCGGTTGAGTAAAGTCGCAGCGTCTAAACAATTCTTTTGAAGTGTCGGTTATAGGCACCTGTAAAAAGGTCAACTTGTCTATTTATTAGAATCTACATGAATTTATATTTTCAGTTGTGTTGTGCATACAATTTAACATTTTTCATATATAATTTGCTTGGCACAAGTTTGATTAAATTAATATAAATTTATGCGAGTGTTTTAAAAATTGTGCATTTTAGCAGTATGGAATTCAGGCAATCTTGAGGGATAACTCATTTATTTTATTGTTAATAACTATGTAGACTGTCAAAAGTTGATGGATTAAATCTTTATAAATCAGAAAGGTAATTTTTAATCACCCATTTATATCAAATTCTGAAGACTATTTTGTTTGTCCGCAACATATTTACACAAAAACGCGCATTCTCATGCATATTCGGGTAGCTGAATTAACCAGTTTTAGGGGATTTTCGAAAAATTATTTTACATGATTAAAAAGATCATTAGTCAAGACTTGTTGTTTTGTATTATTTGAGCCTTCACAAGTCTGCCATACAAAAATGAGAATAGAGAAACGCGATATTCACACATTTTCTTTAGCTTCCCAGCGTTTGTTTTGGCTTGGAACAATTACAGTATTATGAATTAAATAAAAGTGCGAAAACAAGGTAATATCTAAACATAACTTAACCTTTTTTTGTGCTTCAAAGCTGATGAAACCACAGTGGAAATATTATGAAAAATATTTGTTGTTGTTAAAAAATATCGAATGAACACCGAGAATCATCGTGTGGGGACACCATGAACCACTGTGTGCACACTTCAGTGTCCTCTAAGATATCTGATCGTATCCGTGACACTGTGATTGAACATGCTCAATAAATTTTCGTTGCAGTGTTCGCATGGAAAAGGGAAGTTAACGCGATGCGCATACTGTATTACTGCTTTGTTTCAAACCTTTACTTTTGATTGTTCTCATTGCAGTTAAATGTAAGAAAGTTCTAAAATAGCTTTTGTTATAGTTACAAACCTGGGTTGTCACTAGGTATTTTTCTTGGAAGGCTTATTTTGAATTAAAAGTTATATATTTAATTAGGGGTGTGCAATATATCGCAATATATCAGTTATCGCAATATATTCTCTGACAATATAATATTGCAATATGATTTTAAAATATTGCAATATTTCAATTGCATTGTTAGAATGATGTCTAAAACATGGTTGAATATTAGCATTTAAAGAAAGAAAGGAAAAAAATCTTGCAAAAAAAAAAAATGTTTACTTAGCTCATTTCCGGTCTTGTTACAGGATTTTTTTACTTAATTTGTTTTTTATTTTACTTAAAAACAAGTTAGACCTCAGTCACATAAGGGGACACAAACATAAAACAGGAATAGCTTATTTAGTGTTCAAATATTTCATTTCCATGATTTCTATATGGTCACAATATATTGCAGTATTTATTAAAATATCGCAATATATCGCAATACCATTTTGTCTGGCAATACTCAGGCCTATATTTAATAACATAGAATAAAGAGTGTTTCCTTGTTTCGTGGCAGTCATTTTGGCATCCAGCCTCCTATTGACAACCCGAGTTAACTGTTATAATTGCTTGATTCAATGCATGAAAAATGTTCTGAATTATACATTCCTGTACAGATATTTTAAAATGCAGATGCCTACTGTATTAATTAATTTTTATTGATGTCATGTAAAGCAAAAGGTTGTTTAAAGTGAGCTTACTGCTATTGCCATGTACATTATGTGTCATTAAGGTGTTGCTTTAAAAGCAAATACATTTTACACCACAGGCTTAATTGAAACCAAACTTGAAGGATCCTTAGGTGTTCCCCTTTAAAAAAAATCAAAAAGTTAAATTTATTGATCTTAAAAGAATAAAATTATCTCTCAGAAGCCACAGGGCTTAAACTTAAGATAATTGTACATAATAGTTTAGCAATATCTTGCACAACACATGGTTGTCATTTCATTTATCTCTGTAATTGGCTTAGTTAACTTAAGAATCTGTATGTATGTGGTTTTAGTCATAATTATAAATGTAATGTTCAAAATTCATCTTAGAATATGACCATAAAAAATGAAAATTTTTAAATAAATTAAAAAAAAAATTCTGACAAAAAGGATTTTTGTTGTCTAAATACTTTCATGTAATGAATCATGATAAACATTAAGGCTTGAAATGTTACTTTCTGGTTTGAAGTTGAATTACCATTGAACAATTTTCTTCTCATTTAGTTTGCCTCCTTACTGTTTAGCTTACAAGATTATCATGTAATCTTCTGTTTTTTATATATATTTAAGACTCTTTAAAGAAGAAAAAAACAACTCTAAAAGCTTTTAAAGAGGACATAGACTGGGCCTTGGCTGAAGTCTTGAATGGTAAGTAATTTGCTTACCACAGTACTTTGAATGATCAGAATGATCTGATCATGATCTTTTTTTTGTGACATTGTTTTATCGTAATTAAAGATTTGCATGCAGTCTTATAATTAATTTTAACAAAAAAGAGTGTAGTGAATTGAATCTATAATCTTGTGTCATTCTTAAATTGTAATTGTTTATGTCGATATAGACTATATACTATATCCTTTCTAATATACCAATATCTTTACACTGCCACAACCATACTCAGCCACATTACATGAGTGACAAGATTCGGAGATTCCATATGAAAATGCAATTTTCCGGCTGTCAATCTCTTATAAAATGTTCGCTATCTAATGCGTGTCTTTATGGCCTCAGAAACAAGTCACAATAGTCGAAATGCCACAAAGATTAGGACAGTCATTTAAGCAAGAAATATTTAATTTTACCAACATTAACCATCATAAGAACAAAGAAACTATGTCTTCTATGGCCTCAAACTTAAATGGCAACAATAATGATGGACAACGAATGTACTAACCTAAGACTATCATGAGCACTGGGATAAACATCTCCATGATACTGTCTTATCACCAATATATTGTTGTTGTCATCCTTTCTAGCGCAAACCAACAGAGTTGAGGAGAGCTGTTCAGATAATACAAATGACCACCCAATGTTGTGCACATGCACAATCCGAAGCAGCAAGAACTATTGGATGCGATGATGCGTGCGGCCAGGAACTCAAGATAATCAAGTCTACACGTTGACGACAATAATCTGTGACAGTGACACAAAGAACCGGTAAATCTCTCAGACTCGATGCGTTGTATTGAGCTAATGTTACAACATTCAAAATCTTAATCATTGTCCTCCAATATTGCAACTCTATCAGTCGTATGTAAGGTATAAAGTGACCAGCATTACCATACATTTTTTCATGATATGACTGCATCTATGATTGGCCTTGCGATTAAAAAGCCACCAACTGAGCACATGATTGCCTGAAGATCCATTGCAATTGCACATCAGATATTTTAAACTAAAAAAACATACACTCCTGCATTAATGTGTCTATAATGGCCTTTAAAAAACTTGTCACATATAGATGGATAAGACTGGAAAGTATGAAATGAAAGGCAGGTTTCATTTTACAAATTATTCCGTTCTGTAATAATATGTCTTCTGTGGCTTCTAAGACAAGTCACATAATGATAGACAAAGTTTTCAAAGTGGATTGAAGATTTCTTTATTTAATTCATTTATTCTGTTGTTGTCTTTCAGCAAACACATTTGTGGTGGAGAGTTGTTCAGGTGATTATGACATGAATGATTGTCACATGGAAATACAAAGCAACAACTTTAGTGGTAACATACAACATCAACGTTACAAATCTGTTGAAAATGATAACTGTGGTGAGTTTCTGTTTTTGATTTGCAAACATTGATCCCATTTTTTCATTTTTTACATAAAAAAAATATGTTTATCTGTTTGCTGAGTGAAAAAGTATAAATTATATCTTAAATATTGTGTCTCAAAAAAAAAGTATTTGGTGATACATAATACAGTGTGTGTTTAAGTTTACAATACATTCTGAATCTTGAGTGTCTTCTTTGGCCTCTAAAATAAGTCACATGAAGATGGACAAGATAGCAAGATCATGAATAGAATTTATGTTTCATTTTACAAGTTATTCTAAATCAATGTGTCTCATAAAGCTACAATAAATTGGCCACATTATGATGGACAAGATTTCAAAATAAGCATGGAATAAAATGCATATTCAATTTATTAACACCAATTGTTATTGTCTTATAGAAATCAAGCAGAATGAGGAGAGCTGTTCAGGTGATTCAAATGATGGCAATGATGATGACATAGAAATACAAGACAACACGTTTGTTGACAGAAATGATGGTGACATGGAAATTCAGGAGAACAAATCTGTAAATGACAATGATGGTGACCTTAAAATTCACAACAAATTTATCAACGACAATGATGGTGACATGGAAATTCAGGAGAACAAATCTGTCAACGACAATGATGGTGACATAGAAATTCAGGACAACAAATCTGTCAATGACAATGATGGTGACCTTAAAATTCACAACAAATTTATCAACGACAATGATGGTGACATAGAAATTCAGAACAACAAATCTGTCAATGACAATGATGGTGACCTTAAAATTCACAACAAATTTATCAACGGCAATGATGATGACATAGAAATACAAGACAACACGTTTGTTGACAGAAATGATGGTGACATGGAAATTCAGAACAACAAATCAGTCAATGACGATAAAGTTGACATGGAAATTTACATCAACAAATCTGCCGATAGTAATGATAGTGACATAGAAATTCACGACAAATATGTCACCAGCAATGACAGTGGTGAGTTAATGTCTTTTAATTTGAAAGCTTATTTTTTTATCCTTCTTTTACTTTCATAATAGCCTATTAATCTAGTAGTTGGGAGGGAGAATTTTAAATTTGTCTTCAATATATTGTGCCTGTTGTTTGGGTTTTAAGGTTTAGGTTTTATGGAACAAACACATACCAATATTTGTGCATTTAATGAATAATATTTGAAAATGATATGAAATACAGTGTGTGTTTAAGTTTACAATACATTCTGAATCTTGAGTGTCTTCTTTGGCCTCTAAAATAAGTCACATGAAGATGGACAAGATAGCAAGATCATGAATAGAATTTATGTTTCATTTTACAAGTTATTCTAAATCAATGTGTCTCATAAAGCTACAATAAATTGGCCACATTATGATGGACAAGATTTCAAAATAAGCATGGAATAAAATGCATATTCAATTTATTAACACCAATTGTTATTGTCTTATAGAAATCAAGCAGAATGAGGAGAGCTGTTCAGATGATTCAAATGATGGCAATGATGATGACATAGAAATACAAGACAACACGTTTGTTGACAGAAATGATGGTGACATGGAAATTCAGGAGAACAAATCTGTCAACGACAATGATGGTGACATAGAAATTCAGGACAACAAATCTGTCAATGACAATGATGGTGACCTTAAAATTCACAACAAATTTATCAACGACAATGATGGTGACATGGAAATTCAGGAGAACAAATCTGTCAATGACAATGATGGTGACATAGAAATTCAGGAGAACAAATCTGTCAATGACAATGATGGTGACATAGAAATTCAGGACAACAAATCTGTCAATGACAATGATGGTGACCTTAAAATTCACAACAAATTTATCAACGACAATGATGGTGACATAGAAATTCAGGACAACAAATCTGTCAATGACAATGATGGTGACCCTAAAATTCACAACAAATTTATCAACGGCAATGATGGTGACATAGAAATTCTAAACAACAAATCTGTCAATGACAATGATGGTGACCTTAAAATTCACAACAAATTTATCAACGGCAATGATGATGACATAGAAATACAAGACAACACGTTTGTTGACAGAAATGATGGTGACATGGAAATTCAGAACAACAAATCAGTCAATGACGATAAAGTTGACATGGAAATTTACATCAACAAATCTGCCGATAGTAATGATATTGACATAGAAATTCACGACAAATATGTCACCAGCAATGACAGTGGTGAGTTAATGTCTTTAAATTTGAAAACTTATTTTTTTATCCTTCTTTTACTTTTCATAATAGCCTATTAATCTAGTAGTTGGGAGGGAGAATTTTAAATTTGTCTTCAATATATTGTGCCTGTTGTTTGGGTTTTAAGGTTTAGGTTTTATGGAACAAACACATACCAATATTTGTGCATTTAATGAATAATATTTGAAAATGATATGAAATACAGTGTGTGTTTAAGTTTACAATACATTCTGAATCTTGAGTGTCTTCTTTGGCCTCTAAAATAAGTCACATGAAGATGGACAAGATAGCAAGATCATGAATAGAATTTATGTTTCATTATACAAGTTATTCTAAATCAATGTGTCTCATAAAGCTACAATAAATTGGCCACATTATGATGGACAAGATTTCAAAATAAGCATGGAATAAAATGCATATTCAATTTATGAACACCAATTGTTATTGTCTTATAGAAATCAAACAGAATGAGGAGAGCTGTTCAGATGATTCAAATGATGGCAATGATGATGACATAGAAATACAAGACAACACGTTTGTTGACGGTAATGATGGTGACATGGAAATTCAGAACAACAAATATGTTGACAGTGATAATGGTGGTGAGTTAATGTTTGATAATAAAGTTTTAGTAGTGTTTTTAGTCAAAAGTATGATTGAATAGATCTGAATATGCCATGTCAACTTGCATGTTGTGAATAATACATGGCATATTAATGGGATATTTATAGCCATGAAAAAGCCACATATTGATGGACATGATTAAAAAGGGATCATAGATGTATATGCTTCGGATTTGTTAACATTATACTTGTAAACTTGGTGTTTTGTTAGCAGACATACAACACAATGAAGGATATGAATATGATCATTTTAGAAAACTGACTATTATTTAATCATTATTGTCATGATGGTCTTAAGTTATGCCCTGTATGCAAATTCAAATGCATCAATATAAAGTCACTTATATTGAAATCCATACGTTCTGACAGTTACTCATGTTTTTTTTTCAGAGTCTGACTTCAGCTATGATGATGATAAAGATGAAGATTATGTCTTGCCTTCAGACATTGATTCAGACGAAGAGGTTTGTCCAGCACCAGACATGTCAAAGTTTCTGAAGAAGCATGTTGAAACCAAGATTTTGTTTGAAAATGTTAATGAATCAGCAGATTGCCTTGGTTGCTGCTCTGTTCCAGACATCCAGAAGAAAACTGCTGCGGCCAAGAATATGTACAAGAGAGTTACTGAATCAGCAGATTCACTTGATAGTAATTGTTATGTTCAAGGCATTGGAAATGATGCTACTGTTCCCCTGGAAAATGTAAGCGATTTAGAACTGAAAAGGTTAGATGAGGACAAAATTATCAGAGATGTGAATTTAAGAAAAATTTACATGCGAAAGCACATGAAATTGTCCGGAAAGCAAAGTCAACAGATGCGGAAAAAAACTACTGAAAGAATATATAACAATTACCACTGTTGTTTTTATTGCTCTAGATTTGTACAATACATAAGCACACACATGAAAACTCACAGAAACATAGATGCTGTGCGAAACATAATGAAAATGACGAACCCAGATTTCAGTACAATAAGAAAGCTAGGAGATGATAAAAATAATCAAAAAGTAGTGGAGATGAAAGAGGGTGAGTTTCTCATTGCCCGTCGACCAAACAAACAACTACTTGGATGTTCAACAATATGGGCCTTGTCCCCATTGTAGGGAATGGCTCAACTTAATGGTTTAAAGAAGCACATTCACCAGTGTTTGAAAGGAAGCTCTGAGGATGAAATAAAAGAGAGTGTAGGCAACTGTGTCTTGAAATCCCAAGTCATGGCTGGATTTATATCTTCAAAAACCAGCAAGGTCATGAGAGAAGAAGTCTTGCCAGCAATGAAGAGAGATACTGTTCGACATGTTGTTATAAATGACAAACTCATACTAATGCTTGGAGAAAGTTGGTTGAGACGAAATGTTGACAATGTTGAAAAGAGAAAATACTATGCCAGTCAGCATATGCGACTTGTAGCAAAAATGTTGCTTGAGTTGAGAAAAATGAAGGAGTATGAGGAAGGAAATGTAACTGAACAAAATAATGATGACACAGAAACTGCACTCTGGGAGTTTCTGAAACCAGGTTGTTTTGACAAGATTGTTGATGCTTCCCTTCAAGTTTCATTGCCAGATATGGATGACATGAGTGAACTGAAAGCACCCAAGTAATGCTATAAAATTGAAGTACGATCTGAAACGATTGGTCAATATGAAGTATGCCTTTCTGATGAAAACAAACCAAGAAGGCAGAGAAGTCTCTGATTGTAAATCGTTCCTGGAGCTAATGAATTTAGAATGGAGTGAAAGAGTAACAAAGATTGCCAGGACTATCCTGCAGAAGAGAAAGTACATAGAAAGCAAAGACTTGCCTTCACCTGATGACATTGAAAAGTTGACTAAATATCTTGTGTCACAATTAGAGTCTATGGAACTGATCCCAGACAATTACATGAAAATTAATGCTCTGTGTCAAACACGCTTGATGATGTATAACAAAAGGCGTTCAGGAGAACTTGAAGTAATTAGGTAAGTGATTCAATAAGCAAGTACATTTATTACATATAGTAAGCTTAAAAATTTGTGTTCAGATAGCTTTCCTTTTTTCTAATAGGTGAACTTAAAATAATATTTTCTTTGCAAAAGATTAAATAAAAGGATACGTTAACATCCAACAATTGTCACCTTATATCAACGTTATTTTGACTTGCGCTTGAAGTGTTTCAGTAGCTTGAAATAATATATTTTCTATCACATCTCAGTCTTCAGAGTTATGCAGCCAGAAGAAAAGACCTGTCTGACATTGACGAATCTGTGGCAGCTGATCTAACAAAAGTGGAGACATACTTGCTAAAGTCTCAAGAGTTGATGACAGTTCGAGGCAAGGTAAATTTTCATATCTTTAAATATTATTTGCTTTCCTGAGAAATTCTGGTGATGAGCTTTTAGATCTTGTGATCCAAGTGAATTACCGATGAAAATTAATTGGCCTATTGCCTAAATGGCCAAAAATCTCCACTCAACTGAACATTAATACAGCTGCATAAGTAGACAAAAACAATGCCCTTCAAGGTCAAATCCCGGGCTCATAAGTGACCTTGAACTTCAAGGTCTTCAAATTATTGTATTTTGCTTGATTTTTGCTATAGTTTTCTATAACATTGTTATTTATAGATGGATTGTCTACAGACTTCACAATGCTTGTGTCAAGACCTAGAAGAACAAACTGAATTTGACCTTTACCTTTATATGACCTTGAATTTAGCTAAAATGGTGATAACTTTGTTAATAATGGACAGATTTGATTGATACTTGGACAAAAAAAAAACACTTAAGGCAAAATCGACATTTTTCTTTCTCCAAGTTTGACCATGGCCTATCTATGACCTTGACCATCAAGGTCAAATTATTGAATTAAACTATAATTCACTATAACTTTGTTATAAATGGATGGACCGTCTAAAGACTTGGACAAAACGACAACTAGGAATATATATAGTCTAGTATAACTGTTCATAATTAGTCTCTTAAGACCTGTCTATAAGTCTCTTAAACTTGTCCATAATTAGTCTCTTAAAACCTGTCCTGAATTAGTCTCCTAAAACCTGTCCATAATTAGTCTCTTAAACCTGTCCATAATTAAGTCTCATAAAACATGTCCTGAATTAGTCTCTTAAAACCTGTCCAAAATTAGTCTCTTAAAAACATGTCCATAATTAGTATCTTAAACCCTATCCATAATTAATTAGTTTCTTAAAACCTGTCCATAATTAGTCTCTTAAACCTGTCCATAAGTAGTCTCTTAAACCTGTCCATAATTAGTCTCTTTAAACCTGTCCATAATTAGTCTCTTAAACCTGTCCATAATTAGTCTCTTTAAGCCTGTCCATAATTAGTCTCTTAAAACCTGTCCATAATTAGTCTCTTAAACCTATCAATAATTAGTCTCTTTAAGCCTGTCCATAATTAGTCTCTTAAAACCTGTCCATAATTAGTCTCTTAAAACCTGTCCATAATTAGTATCTAAAAACCTGTCCATAATTTATTAGTTTCTTTAAACCTGTCCTTAATTAGTCTCTTAAACCTGTCATTAATTAGTCTCTTAAAACCTGTCCATAAGTAGTCTTATAAAATCTGTCTACAAGTAAACCTTACTTTTTTAGGGTGGAAGACCTGTACCTGTTATTGTACCCCAAGATGTGAAGGGTCCATTAGACTTCATTGCATCAAAGATGACCAGAAAAGCAGCTGGAATAAGTGAAAGCAACAAGTACTTGTTTCCAAATACTGGTGAGCAATTGAAAAATAAAGTTTTATAAGACATAATGATCAAATACATGTCTTCTAAAAATACTTACAACCATTTTTATATTAGTGCTCATAATTTTCAAAGTTGATTGTCATCTGTTAAAGAAATGATCTATTATAGCTGAAGTTGTATACATGTCATCAGTATGCAACTAATACCAAGGTTTCAGATAAAAAAGCATAAATTGTCGATGTTTATATTTCTGTTAATAACACTTGAAAAAGTTGTGAATATCGAACTAACTAAAATAATTGAATGTTTTTACCATTTGTTTGCATATTAATACATTCTGGAACATTTAATTTCGCTACAATTTCTGTTGCAAATATGTAAACAAAGTTGTAATATTGACCTTGCCTGTACATGTAATGTAAATATTTGGGACTCTTCACCTGTTGTATTTCTTTATCACACAATATTTATATGCTGTGTATCTTTGTCAAAGTATCCTATTTTTTATGTTTTTTTTTTATTTTTATGCTTTTAATAAAATCTTTTACGATGTTCTGCGTAATACACTTAATGGGTACATTTCCTTTCAGCTCTCAAGTACATTAGAGCATATGACAGCTTGAAGATTGCATGCGATTCGTGCAAGCTGAAATCGCCCCAGCGAATAACAAGTGTGGCCATGAGAAAATATACTGCTACCTTGTCACAGGTTTGTTTCAGCAGTTAAATGAATTGATACCTATATGGAAAAATGTAGAGCTCATTAGAAGCCGCAAATTGAGAAATATGACATTGCTAAAATGAAGAAGAAATTGTCTTGGCAGCATCATAAACCTTCAGTCTGTTGAGGTCTATGACATTTTCATTCTTATGAAACTTTGTCAGAATGTTTATACTGTTTAAATGATCATAGAGCTCAAAACATGGCCATGTGCATCAACCCTTAATCTTTGTTAAGGGGTTAATGTTTGAAACAGTTTTTGTCATGACCCCTATTTATAAGTTTGCAATCCAATTTCTTCCAGCTGATGAATCTTGATAAGTACCAGATGGACTGGCTGTGTCGTCACCTTGGCCATACAAAACCTGTCCACAGAGAAGCATACAGGCAAATGTCTGGTTTGATTGAGAGAGTCTATGTTACCAAACTAATGATGGTGCAAGACTTGAATTTAACCGGGCAGTTCAAGGGGCAGTCATTAGAAGATATTGATTTGAAAGGTACAGCTGTCTTTTATATATAAATTTTCTTGGTACTGGGTATATTTGCTTGCCAGCTTAGCTCAATATTTCTGACATTAAGTCTAAGGTCGTTTTTATCTCAGTGCTGATTCAGAAATCACATTTTATAACTAGTTAATTCTTTTTATAATATTGACAGTGAACAGTGCACATAATGCAGTCCTTGGAATTGACATTAAATTTTTTTATTCTAGTATATTAATTTTGTAGCATGTTCATATTAATTGCAGATTAAGTTACAGTTGGTTGGATTTATCTGCAGGGTATTATTTAATATTTTGACATATTGCTGCTAATTTAAGAATAATACAAGCGTGTATTTATGTCTCAGATATTGTGTATGGGGCAGATGAGCAGCAGGAAGGAAGAAGAGTTGATGAGACTTTAGACTCTGTTGATGGGTAAGTATATTATGTTGTGCTGTCAAGAAGTAAATTGGTAAATGTATTTTACACCTCGAAATGCTTGATGATACTGCGTGATTACTAGATGACTTTGATGTTGCTTGACTTGCAGCTTCTCTTATGGTTTTTTTTCTCAATTAAATATTTCTGAGGACTGTATCTTTAACAAAATAGATTATGAAGGACACAACATAACTAATTAGTCTGCATAAAAATCAGGCCAAGTGCATATTGTGGCATTGCTTCATGAAATCAATAATACAACTCGACATGCTGTCATTTCAACAATACATAGTGGCTTATTTGATTAGAAGGATGTTAAGTAAGGGTAAATATGTACCAAAATTGATGTAACATTGACTAGATCAATATGGTGTAATTTTTAAAGATTCTTGTATCAACTGTTTACAGTATACATGAAGACTCTGACTGTACTCAAGACAAACAGTCAGGAAAAAGAAACTTCAGTGCTATTTCCTCAGATGAAGAAGAAGATAAAGTACATGCACCAGAAAAAAAGAAAAGGAAAAAGATGACAGCTCGTCAGAGATGGACTGATACTGAAGTTGAAGAGTTAAGGACTTATTCTAAAACCTACCTTGACAGTGGAATAACTCCTCGCAGACCTGCTTGTTTAAAAGCAAAAAAAATGAGTCAGGAAAAGGGTGGTGAGATTTGGAGAAGGGCAAATCTGCACCTAATTATCAAGAAGATCAGCAATATGAACCATAAGTAAAACCACTGAGTTTAATTAAACATTGTTCATATTGCCATAAGAATTTGTCCTTTAGAATATTGTTGTAATCTTAAATACTTATTGTTGGATTTTCATGGAAATTACATATAGGTCAGTCAGCTTAACACAGTGTTTCTTTTTTTAAATGACTGGTTAAATAAGATAGTACACTTCTGTTAGCCTATTAATTTAGGAAAAGCATAGAGTTATTATAATGGGAGAGAGAGTATTACCATGGAATGTGTGCATGGTACATTGACATTGTAAATCTGAATTTTGTAACCATAATTCAACCTTGTTCCTCAGATTTTTTTGTTTACCCTTGTTTATTCATTGATCTGAAGCCATTTTCATCTAGTGTTCTTTATTTCTTTAGCCTGTTAAGGACTTGTTAGAAAAAATATAGGCTACCTAAAAACATTTATTTTTCATTGCAAATGTTGTTTTGTTCATCAACAGTTATTTTTCTCCATCTTATGAATAAAGTTATAAAGGAGGCACTCTGTTTTGTTTTGTTTCATTATGTGACATTGTGCATCATTAACCCTTCATAGTATTTATAACCATGTAAAATTTCTTAAAAATTTACCTATTCAAATAACTTGTATAACATGCAGAAATCGTGATGAAATATCAACATAATACATGTCTGTTGCCATAACTGAATTTCACTAAGGCCATTTACTGACAGATTATGGTTACCTGTTGAGAAATTAGTAATGACTGCTTAGTTGTCCCAAGAAAGCCATTAAGATGGACCTAGTACTGAGATATGAACAAAAATGTATAGAGAAATGCATGTAATCCAGACAAACAAAAGGAATTGTTTGTCTCTTGTTAAGTTTTCTACCAACTAGACCATCAAACTCTTATTTACAGTTCTTGTTAAACATGTATGTTCTATAAAGAGATTAAATACTTTTATTTAGACTCTTTAAATACGGACATAAGTCAACACATAAAACTGAAATGTTAGAAAACTTTTTGAAGACACATAAAACCTAATTGAATGAAGTCACATTATCCATAGACTCTTAAACCCAAAATGTTGGTCCGTCCTTCCGTCCGTCCGTCCGTCCGATATTTTTGTCCGGAGCATATCTCTAAAAGTATTTGAGTAATCAACTTGAAACTTCATAATTGAATAGACCTTATTGAGGAGGAGTGCAGTGCACAAGAATGATAACTCTACCCTGCATAATTTTTGAGTTATTGCCCTTTGTTATTTTTCAAAATTGATTTTTGTCAAGAGCATAACTCCAAAAGCCTATGAGATATCAACATGAAACTTCATAGGTGCATAGATCTCACTCAGGAGGTGTGCAGTGCACAAGAATGATAACTCTACTCTTCATCATTTTTGAGTTATTGCCCTTTGTTAGTTTTCATACTTAATTGTTCAATTCAATTTTTTCTCAAAAAGTATTTGAGGTATCAACTTGAAACTTCATAGGTGGATAGATTTTACTGAGGAGGGATGCAGCACACAAGAATGATAACATACCCTGCATTATTTTTCAGTCATTGCCCTTTGTTATTTTCCGCCATCAGTATTCACATAGGTTTCAAATCTGTAATCACTATAGCCTATAGCCATCAGTTTTCATTACCAAAAGACCTCTTAAAATGGAATTATTCTGCTGTTCTACATATACATTCTTCCAATGAGCAAACACATTCGGCGGGGGATGGCCTTGTTGACATGGCTCTTGTTTATTTTGTTGTTGTTGATGTTCTTTACGGATTCAATGTTTTCTCGGTTGTATCTATAAGGCTAAGAAGATGCCTTACACTAAGTTATCACTCTTCCTATTTGTTCGTATTTCATACAAACGATGTAGGATGATTACAGAAATGTTTATTGCCTTCCTTAGGTTTGGTGTGGTGACATGAAGAATGAAGAAAAAATTAAACAAATTCATACGGACCCTCACAGTTATTTCATGTTCAGGTACAACTACAATGTATTTGCAAATGCAATATGTATATTCACTACAACTATTAGGAACATACTTTGCATTTTCAGTCAATGAAAGAAAATATACTTAGTCCTTATAATGTATATGCATATTGTGAAAAATAAAGAGATTTAAGTAGATTTTTAAATGCAAAACTTTTTTAGACGAAATGCAACACCATATAGTAACGTTAAATGAAAACTTTATTACACATTTATTGAACATATAAACGAGTATGTGTATTATTTATTTATAAATAACTTAATAATAAAGCGAAGTCATGCAACTTAAAATAGATCAGTGACTTGTCACGACTCGTATTGAACATCACTCGATTGTGCCCTTAGTATGCAGGCATGTCCCTTCATAACTCAGCAATGATTGATTAATTAATGTTCGCTTACCAGCTCTATTACAAGTAGAGAAACTGATAGCGAACAGCATGGATCCTGATCAGACTGCACGCATGCGCAGGCTGGTCTGGATCCATGCTGGTCGAAAACGCACTATGTTGGCTTTGTCGTGACGCGGCTCATTTAATCTATTTTTCAGAGTGGTAGGACCTCTACAAAATTCAGTGGAGTTTTCGAAAGCCTGGAATTGCCCGATCGGTTCTTACATGAATCCCCCGGACAAATGTTCGGTTTGGTAGACCACAACCGAGATAAGGAGTTGTTCTGATACATTGAGACGTGTACAAACGAATGATGTTATCCTCGTATTAACCGCTACCTTGTATTATGTATTTGCATTCTATTACTTCAAATTAAAAGAAAACAAATAATAAGTTTCTCATTGAAGTATGACTTTTTTTTAGAATTAGAGGTTTTGTTGACCAAATATCAAATAGTTTTATGTTAAGCAGTAATACATTGCGTTGTTTGCTTAAGGTTTGTAGAATTTCCAAATCGAATTTCAACATTTATTTAATAGTTTATTTAACATCAAATCAACGCGTAGGGCAACAAACAAGTGACATCGATATGCTACCATTTGATTTTAAAAAGTTCGCTAAGTAGTAGTGGTGTGTTGTGTTTTGAAGTCAATTCAATAATGTTCTGTACATAAACATTGTAGTCATGCTTTTAGTGCTGAATTAATTAAATAATAAAACACTTTTCTTTGATTACTTGTAATGATTGATTTGTAATGATCCAAATGAGACTTGAGGAACTCGGTCACATCTCCTCTCAGGGTTTACAAACTTACTTACTTGTAGATAAAGTGACAATGACTCTTCAGGTAGTCGATAGATGCCCCTCAGCGTAAGAGTACATCTACCGCGGGTTTCATGAAACTGAAAGAAGTTAACGTCATTAAAAATATGACATATGTTGAAAGTATAAAGTTTTGAATGTTTCCCTTTCGAATGATATCTTAACAACTTTTCAATGACATTATAAAATAGAGATCTTGACAAAAGGGAAGGAAGGGAAGGCGCCCCGCGTATTCTTGAAGATCGAGTCATTATCTTGATCTTGTACATGTGTATCTTGTATCCTTCCTGATAGGCTTAGACAATTTACTTTAAATTAGGTATGTGAAGTTGGCTTGTACATTGCACATCGTAGTTCAGCCAATTACAAGCTTGTAGTTTGGTATTCAGCTTTTAGTTCGACTTGTATATTGTACTTGTAGTTCGCCAATTACAAGCTAGTAGTTGGGTATTCAGCTTGAAGTTCTGCCCAGATATATCAGCATACGTTATATTTGAATTACAAGCTAGTAGTTGGGTATTCAGCTTGTAGTTTAGCCCATATACACCAGCATATACAATATTTGAATAACAAACTCAAGTTGGGTATTCAGCTTGTTGTTCGGACCAAATACACCAGCATACACATAATTTGAATTACAAGCGTGTAATTTGGTATTGAGCTTGTAGTTCAGCCCAGATACATCAGCATACGTTATATTTGAATTTCAAGCTAGTAGTTGGGTATTCAGCTTGTAGTTCAGCCCAGATACATCAGCATACGTTATATTTGAATTACAAGCTAGTAGTTGGGTATTCAGCTTGTAGTTTAGCCCATATACACCAGCATATACAATATTTGAATAACAAACTCAAGTTGGATATTCAGCTTGTAGTTCCGCCCAAATACCCCAGCATACACTAAATTTGAATAACAAGCTTGTAGTTTGGTATTTAGCTTGTAGTTCAGCCCAGATACATCAGCATACGTTATATTTGAATTACAAGCTAGTAGTTGGGTATTCAGCTTGTAGTTCAGCCAAGAAACATCAGCATACGTTATATTTGAAGTACAAGCTAGTAGTTGGGTATTCAGTTTGTAGTTCGGACCAGATATACCAGCAAACATAATATTTGAATAACAAGCTAGTAGTTTGGATATTCAGCTTGTAGTTCAGCCCAAATACACCAGCATACACAATATTTGGTTTACAAGCTAGTAGTTGGGTATTCAGCTTGTAGTTCGGACCAAATACACAAGCATACATAATATTTGAATTACAAGCTAGTAGTTGGGTATTCAGCTTGTAGGTCGGACCAGATACACCAGCATAGACAATATTTGAATTACAAGTTTGTAGTTGGGTATTCAGCTTGTAGTTCGGACCAAATGCATTATTATATGGCAATATTGTGTATGCTGTTGTATTTGGTCCGAACTACAAGATGAATACCCAGCTACTAGCTTGTAATTGGCGAATTACAAGTTGAACAACGATGTACAATGTACATAGGCCAACTTCACATACCTCTTGAAATTACGTCATCTATGAAAATATCAGCATTACAATTCATTACATTACAAAAAATCAAAATAAGGTTATTAAATCTTTTAAAAGCTAACATTATAAATTGTTGCTTACAGTTAACATTCTTATCAATAACTTTATTATGCGATAATGTATAGATCTATCACTTCAATAAATAAATAAAACAGCAATCATGTATAATAGTGCATGGCAGTTCTTATTAATTTTTTCGTTTCGTATAAATATGAAACAGTGGCGTGATGTCAATTTTGCCATGAACCGCACTGACGACTAAAGCCAAAATGTCTTTATCTTGACATAAGATGACATTAAGAATGAACCATCGACATAGTTACTCTGGACATAAGATGACATCAAGAATGGACCATCGACATATTTACTCTGGGCATAAGATGACATTAAGAATGGACCATCGACATAAACGGACCTATGTGACATAAATGTGAGCTTGCAACGATATCATAGTGGCCCGATGAGGTGAACTGTGATTTCTCAAATCAGAATGACCGTCAAAGTCACAATTAAAAGATTGAAAGAATACCGATTACGTGAATATTTCCAAAATGGTTAATTGTTTACATATGAGGCAAATCTATCTAGCAGGCAACATACAGAAACAAACAAACAGGAAATTTGTACAATTATGTTAACCGATAAGATGTTAATTTTAATGCCATTACAAACCCCATGGACATTGGTTACAATACAAATATTTTCCTACGACGATAACTATTTATTTTTGAAAGATTCACTAATTTCGCATGTTTGCTAAAGACTTTGTCGTTAGAGGCAGGTCCATGGATGGTGTCTTTATTGATACTAGAAACAGATGATAAGACATATTCAAATGTTATGTGATTGATATGACGTATTCAAATGTTATGTGATTGATATTTGAATATGGTGTAATGCTTGTGTGTGTTTTATTTATATTGAAAAGAATGTGCTGTTGGTTTTATTATATCCACCTTCAGAAAAATCTCCATTTTACAATGAGCAAATATATAAGGACAACATAAACACGATATAAAGAGTTAATCTGCGGTGATTCCAATTCTAAAATTGTTAATTTTCCAATTTTGACGTGTGGATTTTGTTTTTTCTCAATTTTTTCTATGTTGATTATGTGTCATTTCTTAATTAAACATAATTTCAAGATGTAACAATACTAGTACTTGAAAGTAGCATCAAAGACATTTATTTTTTAAAAGAAATATTATTGAAATATTTGAAATGGTTTACCTTAAAATGCGGATGGATCATGTAGGAACTTAACATTTGCTTACAGGAATGGATGACAAATTGTAGACTTTTGTTATCAACTAAGGGAATATATATGATTTGATTGTATACAGTGACAGATAAATTAAAAAATGTTTGCTTAGTGTTTGATGAATCACATGAATTCACAGTTAAAAATTCTACTAATATTCGTCAAACATTTGCGTTTAAAAGCAGATTATGTCTCAAAACGAATATTTTTTTCTTATCTAGAAAGGGAAAATACGAGTTTAAAATGTTTAAATAATAAGTATTACGATTATCTCCCCTCAACACGAGGGCATGGATTTTCCAGCTCGAGCAGAAATAGCGATTAAAAGCAAATTTAAAACGATTTATAGATATTTTTTTGATATTTAGATTTATAAAGTAATGAATACGATATGCAAGCAAAGGATATAAAATGTAGCCAAGATAAGATTAACAACCTAGACCAGGTACGCAAATCGCTAGATAAAACTGTGAACATGTTACTAGAACAACAAGACTTGAGAAAAAAGTATCTTAAACGGTATTACTACACATGGCCGACTAAGCAAAAGTTTATCAATTTAATGGCTGAATCATCGTTAACTGTAATTAATGGTTTTTGCAAATTTATATATGATTTATAATCCTGTCAAATGTAATCTGTATTTTATTCATATGATTGTAAGGCTCTTCTGAAAAAATCCATGTACTTCCTATAAACATGTATTTGTTTAATGCAATAAAGTTTTGAAGTTTTTTTGAAAAAAATAGTTATAGAGCATGTAAAATACTTATTATACCACTGAAAACTAACTTTAGGGAGCATATAGGAGTCACCCGGTGGTCGGTCAGTCCAGTGGTCCGTTGCATTTTCCTTGTCCGGAGCATAACTTGAAGACTAATGGTTGGAATTCAATACAACTTCAAACAATGGTCAAGGACATTGAGATAAAGTGCAGTGCACAAGAACCATAACTTCATTTTAACTAACTTCACATAATTATTGCCCTGTGTTACTTTCCCTGGTCCGGGCATATCTTGAAAACTACTTGATGCAATTCATAACAACTTTATAAAATGGTCAAGCATAACAACAGGAAGTTCAGTGCACAATTACCACGACTCTATCTAGTTATTGCCCTGTGTTACTTTTCCATTGCTTTTTTGTCCGGGTTAATAATTGGAATTCAATATTACTTCATACAATGGTCAGGCACATTAAGAGAAAGTGCAAAGCAAAAGAATCATAACACCATGTTGATTAATTACAGAGTTATTGCCCTTTGTTACTTTTCCTTGTCCGGAGCATAATTTGAAAACTACTGGTTGAAATTCAATACAACTTCGTACAATCGTCAAGCACATTGAGAGAAAGTACAGTGCATAACAACCCAACTCCATTTTGACCAATTACAGAGTTATTGCTCTTTGATACTTTTCCTTGTCCAGAGCGTAACTTGAAAATTAATTGTTCGAATATAATGCAACTTCATACAATGGTCAAGCACAAGTAATTATAGAGTGATTGCCCTTTATCACTATTCCTTGTTTTAGGGTCTACTGGTTGTAATTCAATACAATGTCATACAATGGTCAAATAAATGAGAGGAAGCGCAGTACACAGAAACCATAACTCTTTCTTGACTGATTTAAAAGATTTTGCCCTTTGTTACTTTGTGTTGTCCAGTGCATAACTTGAACATTAATTGTTAAAATTCAATGAAACTTCAAATATTGGTCAAGCGTAGAGAGAATAAGTGCTGTTCACAAAAAAAAGCATAACACTATTGGACTAATTACATAGTTATTGCCCTTTGTTCCTTTTTTGTCCAGTGCATAACTTGAAAACTATTAGTTGGAATTCTGTACAACTTCATACAATGGTCAAGCACAATGAGAGTAAGTGCAGGGTACAATAACGATAACTCCATCTTCTTTTTCTGCGTAGTTATTGCCATTTGTTCATTTTCCTTGTCTGGTGTATTACTTAAAAACTTATATTTGGAATTCAATGCAACTTCATACAATGGTCAAGCGCAATGAGAGGAAGTGCAGTGCTTAAGAAGCGTAACCCTTCCCGACTTATTACAGAGTAATTCAGTAAAACCTCATCTATTGCCAAAAGGAAAGGAAATGCACAATACAAGATTCACAACTATCTTTAATTGTCCACAACCATAACTCTTTTTCAATTCTACTACTAATACCTTCCTCATTTTCGAAGCAGTCTTTCGAGGGTATTAATCACATTTAGTGATTGTTCTAGTAACCTCTAGAAAATTGCTCTGAATGTAAATAATTTATAATAAAAATAGTAAAATATACACAAAGAAGTATTTGACTCAAACTTCATTTATTACCAGAATGCAATAATGTAAAAATGATTCGGAAATTGGCAAACAAATGTGTTACAATGAGTAAATTATAACAGGACACCGAAAATAAAAATAAATCTTTCGTGGAATAAAAGTAAAAGCTTTCCTAGGGCATGATTAATAAGCCTTTAAATAGGAATTATCAAAATTCATATCTAATTAGGTAGAAACAAATAATTCTGTCGTAACTAGTGTCACGCATGTTAAGATTACTAAGTTCTAAATAGATAATTAAATAGTTATCCCATTGTAGCACTAATTATTTTTATACACACGAGAACATTTCAGAAAATGACGATTGTTTCACACAATTTTAACAGACTATATTTTTGCAGAAATGAGTAAACCGTTGTTCTAATTTACTAAAACAAATACAGATTTGAGATCTTGCAAACTTCATTATTTACAAGTATAGACCATAAAGAGAAATATTTATCACTCTGTTTAATAACATTACAGCACGTGAGTATAAATAACTTTCGGTCAATATATGAGGACGGTATGAAGTGCTGACTAAGCAGCGAGTCCATCTCACCTACATATAAAGCCGCTGTTATTCATACTTTATTCAACCATGCGTACTTCATTTGCCTACGACCAGATATACATATAGTTATCATTGCAATGAATTCACCTGCAAATCTTCATTATGCGTTTTCTGTCGATGCAATAAAGTAATTTGTATACTCACTGTACCTCGTAAAATGGCCAATTACAATGACATATTTATGACGCGATCAAAGGTTCAGAGGTCCTTTTTGGAACAAAGGGTTTTAATCCTGTAAAGATCGTATAATCAGTACATTATGAACGCTATCTGTGCTGGTTTTCATTCCGGATTAGATCTAAATAAGCTGCGAAAATAATGTAAATAGAGGTCATTGAATAAGTGGTTTAATACTGAATTCGTTGAACGAATTATATTATGCAAGCCTATAATAAGATATTCTAGTCATCATATATCCAAAATAAGAACTGTTAATGGCATAAATAAACGACTTTTTCACTGAAGTTCCTATAGTGTAATGCTTAAATTTAGCACGTCTTTACAATTATGTTTGTACTCCTATTACGCACATGACGACACGTCAAAACATATGCACGACCGTGCAATACCGTTTTTAAAGAGTCGCAACAAATCACGGGTATGTGATAAGCTTAACATGAGTAAACAGAGGATGGATCGTAGATTTAACAATATTTATTTCATATACTTTAAACATTGGAAAAGGGGGTCAAAGACTTTTGTAAATTTCTTGATAACAGCACGTATTACTACACATCTAATAGTAACACTTATAAAAAGTGAAATGAGTAATAAAAGAACAACAAACCAAAAATAGTGAACATAACAAGTGCATAGTTCGTTATGAGATACTTGTAATAGAAAATATTTTCGGCCGTACTGTCTTTGACCTGTTTTCTTGACCGGGTTGCGCTTTTTTATAAGAAATATTTTAGTCGTCTTTCTTTGGTAGGATGATTGTACACAAACATTTGACAAGGTTTTAAAAGTAAGCTTGATAATTGAAAAGTATATTACTCTCTGAATTGATCAATTTGTTTTCACGAATAGAGAAAACAAGTATTCCAAAATTATTCACAAAAAACGGCAATATTGAACATGTTTAGGCTCCTTTTCACTGAGCCTGTTCATCCATAGTACTACCATCCGCGACCCCCTTAACCCATTACTTCATATACACGCCTATTAAAGCCTTTTTCACCCCCCCCCTTTTGTTGTCTCAAATGGTGAAAAATGCCTTATTTAGGCCCCTAACACTTGTTTTTGTTTGAGAAATGTTGTTAAAAAAAGTGGCCACTTTTTCGGCGCGGCCCCCCAACCAAAAGATACATCAGGGGGTTGCAAGAAGGGGGATGTGCCCCTTTCTGTTTGGGGGGTTTGAAGGGGGGCGGAGTCCCCCTCATCGCCAAGAAAAGTTTGGTCTTGTGAGAGGCTATAAATGACCCCAGATTGATCATAAGGTAACGTGTAACCAACGCTGAAAAGCATTTGACTCTATCTCAATCCATTGAGAAGTTGCAGCACTTTGAAATCAATAATGATGGATAAAATCAACGCAAAATAGTGATTTTTGGCAATTTGAGATGTCCCCTCGTTGCCATGGTAACAGAAAATTTTTGTCTGAGCATGTTGTGGCAAGGGCAATGGTCCAGTCAACATTTGTGCCAAGTTTGATTAGTGTTGAAGCAGTTTTTATAGTATTATAGCAATTTGAACTTGTAACGGGAGACTTTTCAATGAAAACAGCCATTTTTCACAAAATGCTCATGAAGTAATGGGTTAACTCTCAAAACTGTACCTTGAGCCAAACAAAGACTGTTAAAATTTATTTTAAAGCATACTATTGGCATGTTATGTCTTTTTTTCTTTTTTTAGGAGTTTAAGAGAGTTTGGGTGATAGGAGATGGGGATTCAAAACAAAAGAAGAATAGGCGTTACAGAAATCTTAAATATAAAGGCTATCAGTAATTACTGAGTAAATGTACATCCAAATTTCTTGTGTTAAAAAATGATAAATTTGATAATTTTGGGCATGATGTAACGTTAAAATTGTTAAATGCTACCAAGAAGTTTAGACCGAGATACCTATATTACACAAAATATTTAAAAGTTTATTCTACAGTTTTCAGCCCTCGGTAAGTTGACAGAGGTTGAAATTCGGTCAAGTCTGTAATGTTAACAAAGAAAATTTCACAGATAATGTTCATGTAATAATTCAAAGTGAAAGTTAAATGAAATGATCTAAGTACGTGCTATCAAATATAACATAAACGAATGTGTAGACAGATTTTATGATATACGTAACCTAGCTCGGTACTTAAATTGACAGTTAGAAATTGACGCCTTCTTCTAAACACTTGTAAAAAGATCAATGGGTGTTGTAGAACAAGGAAATGGGTCAGCTATATTGACACGTGCTCTCAAAAAGGCATTTCGGAAGTGACATAAAATACTATTTTTAGCAATTCATTATATAAACGAACTTTTAATATAACAATTTTATTTAAAGATTTTATACTGGCAAATTGACAGTACACAGTATTTCATACATATTACATAATCAAAAACTACGAATAATTTTTGTCCAAAATTTGATTAGCATATTAGAAACTTACTTTTCTTTAGATGCATATATTGAAAACAGTAGCATAACATGTAAGACAGATTTGTATTGATCAGATTTTTTTCCTTAGTACGTATTATATAGAGGATATTTGTTTGTTTGTTTGTGTGTAAGATGAAATTTTATTTCATCGAGTGAGCTTTAAAAACAGTATTCTCACTGATGGCGTCGCGAGATGAAATAAAATTACGTCTTACACAACAAACAAACAAATTTAAATTTTCTTTTTATTTTATGCTTAAAAACAAGTTAAAACGAAATTTCCTTGATATTAATTTTTATATTAAAATCTGTTTGTCCCCACAGGTAGCTTCTATTTGTGGAATTACTCATAAAATACAAGAAGTCTTGGGCTGAAAAATAAGTTCCGACAATCAACTTTAAATGGCGATGATATTATTCATTTTATTCAAATACATGTAGTTTTAATGATCGATTGTTTTAATAATAAAAACAAACAATTCTAGTAGGAGAAAAAGTCAAACCATCCATCCATATTTCTGTTACTTACGGCGAATTTATTACAGACTTGGCTCAGTGAAATGTAAGCGGCCGCCCTTTTTGAAAGTTGTGTATTTCATGGGAGAAAAATAATTCTGTTGATTCAGAGGGATATCATATGGATTTTTTAGTTATACATTTTTTAAGAAGAAAGAAATCTTATTTGAGGATTGTTACAGACTATAAATAAGTGTAGACAGATGTGTAAACATTCAAAAATCGGCTAGGAAATTGGAAAACATGGAATTTTTGAAAGGCTGCCTTATGAACGCTGGTTA